>NW_027114730.1:0-2594 GCF_000696795.3 Halyomorpha halys | reverse complement strand
AATGTTTATACCGTATACATGTACAAATATTAAAAATAAAAAAACATATATAAAAATAAGATCTAAGAGGCCTGAAAATAGCTCTACGAGAAATTTACAGAAAAAAAGTAATTTCTTTTAAAATTTTAAAAATAATATGCTTACAAAATAGGTATATGTATATATTAGTTGATAAAAAATACTTCCTTCCCCGATTTACGGACATTTTATTTAAGAAATATTGCGCCAATTAGTATTAACAGTTTTTTTTCTTTAATGTCTTTATTTTTAAAACAATATAATCTAACCCACTCAAGTGTCAATAAGCGAGCGTGAGTTGAAATCACCATTGAAATATTGCATGCACAAACACTTTTGTTAACCATGTATCAACATTGCATCCATGTATATATCCACAAGGATTAGATCGTGGTAACCTGAGTTCGAAATTGCACAAAATAACAGTCACAACCTCGATATTGTAGCATTTCTTGTTTATTTTTTTTTAACATTTTATCAATATCAAAAATTTTTCTATGGACATGCAAAATGAAGTAATACATATTCAGATGTTTAAAATTTTTTTACACAATTAAGTTTAACCAAAACTCGTAAAAATATTTAATAGGTTCTATCTCCAAAATAGGTACGTAGAAACCGATCTCAATAGTTTATATAAAACTATAAATTTTTTATTTACCATAAATGCACTTACAACACTCTAACCCTAACTTCCTCATATAAATTCAAAAATCTGCACTGCGGTATTTATTACACTTAATCTTCTATAATAGAACTTATTTTTATATTACTCATAGCAAAAGTTCGCATAGTGAACCTAAAGCATAAGGAGAGCTACCAATCTTCAATAATATATTGAAATCACAGATTTATAAAAATGTTATAAAAATATATGTGAACTCAAAATAAGTCAACTAAGATATTCAAATATTTCACCGTTAATTGGAACATTTCTGGATTTAATTAAAGTAATGTCATATTGAGACTGAAAATAAACTAGAACAGTCTGATTAGAATAAGTTCAACCTTAAACAGAGAAAAACGAATAAAATACGGTCTAAGAGGTCTGAAAATAGCTCTATCGAAAACAAAGTAATATTCATAAAAATAATAAGGTTACACAAAGAAGCTGCCCAATTATAGCAATTACTAAAAAAAAATCCTCTCAAACAATTTACTTTACAATTAAATGTTTAAACCAATTTAATGTTGTGTTGAACATAGAATTATTGGTATTAAAAAGTGCATTAGTTAAAGAATTATTACTAGCAAGTACTATTTTTTTAATTGTTTGTTTTAAAAGAATACTGTGGGGAATAAAAATAAATGTTGATTTTTTTTTTTTTCACTAGAGCTTAAAATAACAAAACTGAAAACTTCACCGTAATTTCTAGAATTAAAAATTCTCAATTTAATGATCTTTTAATTTTTGTCTTTTAAACGTTAAAATATGAATTTTATAACTATTATTTTCCAATAATTTTTTAATATAGAATCAATCAGTACTTAAAATTTTTTATCTTAACTAGAATAAAATACCTTCTTAAATATTAAGAAAATAATTAAAACAAAAGAGTTTTTTTTTTTTCTGATTTTCTCATAAATGGCACAAAAATTTTCATTAAACTCGGGATGTCAATGAACGATTGATGACGATTGACGATTGACGGCGATAGATGAAAGATCTCAATGAACGATTATACACGTTAAGATCAAACAGAAATATTACCCTCATTATTATAGCTTCACACGGCTTAAATGACAATTTAAAAAAAAAATTCCTCTAAAGTAGCTTATTATGTTTTTATGTTTGTGATAATTAAACTCAATTAACTTAAGTAAATATGAGGAAAAATATTTTTTACTAGTTGAAAATACATTTCCCGAAATAAGAGTAGTAGTAATATTTATCGCTGAAAAGCCAAAGAAAAAATTAAAATATTACCTCATAAATGAATTTTACTTTTTATTACCAGTTTAACTGAGCGGGCACATGCAGTTTACTCTGCTGTCTTGTCATGTCGACAATATTATTAAGTTATTACTTTTTTATTTCACTTAACCCATATTTAAGCCTTACAGTTGATTGGATTGATTACAGTTGACCACAAAATCATTCTTAGTACATTCAATATTGATTCTATAACAATTCAGTATTGAATAAATTGTTATATTAGTTATCTGTTATATTATTATGTTTCTGTCATGTTTTTTTATATATACTTTAATGTCATTGAAATGTTCCATACATCCAGTTATAAATTCATTTATTTGTATTCCTATTATTTATTATTTTCATATATTAGTTATTATTTAGACATATTTATTTATTGAATATAAGTACTGAGTGGACATTACTTATTTCTTCAGGATTGTTAGATGATAAGAATTTCTTATATATTTCGTCATTACTATTGTATACATCGGGACCTGTCCATCAAAAAAAGAGACCCTCTACCCCGACTTCATATAAAATCAAGAAGGCCATACTATTTATCTAATACTTGAAGAAGTTTGTCGGGGGGTGCGGTCAGCAAAGAACAACATAAATAAACAAAACCATATTTATTTATTTTAAGCCGACGTTTCGACCT
>NW_027114729.1:0-4948 GCF_000696795.3 Halyomorpha halys | reverse complement strand
TCTCATTGGTATATATATATATATATATATATATATGAAATTCACTATTTTTTCGGAAGATGGCTGTAGTGATCGATCACTACAGCCATCTATCAGTATCAATTAAACAATTTCAGATTTATCCTCGTTGTCAAGGTGGCATTGAAATTTCTTTGCTTTTTTTTATGTCTGGTCCATTCAGTTGTGAGTTACAGGGTGTTAATGATGTAAGTCAACAAAGAAAAAATTCGATACATTTTTCACTTTTCATTTTACGTTTTTCAGTTCAGTTTGATCTAGGCGAAAATGCAAGCCAGACAGCTGAAGTTGTGAATGATGTTTATGGTCCCGATACACATCTTAAACCAACCCAATCCAAAGGCCGATCAGGACACGCCGTGGAACCTGGTAAAGGATATATTAAAAAATACATTTGGCGGTGGCCGATGGACAACCGAAGAAGACATCTTTCAGATATTCCGGGAAGAGAAGAGGACCAGGCAGAGTAATGGACAGTTCGCGGGAGTTCTTCTCGATCGGTTCAATCAGATTACAGAAAAGATGAGGGAAACGAGGAGTGCAGCAGAAGTGGAAGCGATCATGGCATTCCTCTCCACAATATTAAAGGTACAGCTAGCCTGGGAAACTGGAAAACGAGAAGGATTACCCAGGGATCGAACCTTCGTGCACTGTGCTGGAGTGATGATAGACGCCAGTGCAAGAGAAGTGAAGGAGGTTGAAGAGACCGGATGGAAACGGGTCTCATACAGTCGGCTAAGAGTGGATCAGACCTTCCGGAGGAAAAAGGATTTCAAGGATTGTGGGAGAGAGAGGAATGGGACTGGAGAAAGACGAGCGAACCAGGCTAGTGGACCAAGGAATGGGGGCAGGAAAGAATGAAAGGGCTGGATGAAAAAATTAGCCAAATATATATATGGATGACCTGTTGGTCTTCAGTAAATCAGAACAGGAACACGAGACGCATTTGAAGACTGTATTTGAGAGAGTTCGACAATTTGGACTTAAGCTGTCCAAAGAAAACTCATTGATAGGACAAGAGGAGATTACTTTCCTTGGACTTACCATTTCCAGGCATGGGGTCAAATCGGACGCTAAGTAGGTCGAGACACTTCATCGAATAGTCGTGCCCAGGAACGTAAATTATTACAGGCGGTTTCTGCCAGAAATGGCGGAATACTTATACGGAATACGGTTCCCCTCAACAATTTATTAATAAAGGGAAGTCGAGTTGTTGTGACGGCGGCAATGGAGAACAATATTCAGCGGTGTATGGACAACCTACAACGAAAACCAATACTAGCGTTCCCAGATTTTAACAGAACATTTACTATCACCATTGACGCTAGTGAGTACACTTTGGGAGCGGTACTTTCATAGGAAAGTGAGGGGGGAGAGCGCCCGGTGGGATACGGGAGTAGGAGGCTGATGGAAGCAGAATCGCGTTATAGCGCACTAGGAAGAGAGCTCTTGGGAATCGTGTGGGCAGTTGAGCCCTTTCGACCATACATATTCGGCAGGCGATTCAGAGTCCACACCGATCACCGTCCTTTGCAATGGGTAGGAAAACTCAAGGAGTCGTCGGCTCGCATAATTCTATGGAAGGAACTTCTTAGCCCGTTTAATATGGATATTAACCTGGGAAAGGAGAACGCGGTGGCGGACTGGCAATCTCGGGCGATCACCATCAATGCCGTGGAAGAAGAACAAGGAGAACCAGACGGGGACGTCCACCAATTTCTAAGAGAGTGGACTCCGGGAGAGAAGGAGGCTTCAAATACGCAGAACCAGAATGAGGACCAGAACTCCGTCGTCAGGAGATGACAGCTCTACAGGTGACCGGCCGTCGGAAATGGAAGAAATCGACGACATCATAAATGATGAGAAGCTTCAGATAGTCTGGAAGACGAGGACTTCTGGACTCATGAAGTTTGAATACGCATAGTATGGGCAGAGCTGCGTCAACACCATATGGTCGCAACCATGGGCACGAGAAGACCATGCCGAGCACTCTTAGACGCATCGAAAGCAGGGAGAACGTACTATCTGTATATTGAGCTACAAATATGATATACACAGATAAACATAACATCAGTCGGTTCATTGAGAAATAAATAAAAATTATAATATTTGCTCTGTAATATATTTACTATTCACCATAAAATGTACTGTTACAAATCGTTTGTATGATTCATTGGCAGGTGGATCTATGAGGTGAAGCACACCGACTCCTTTTTATTTCCATATATATGGAAATATTTAAGCCAGGTAATAATGGAATTTGAACCACCTCTGCAAAGAGAGAAGGAAAAATAAATAATACCTGGTTTGTACTGTAATATGAGGAGGCAGTCAAAGTAATGAAAAAATAACAAGAATAATATAGAGAATAATATATCTCAAAAAAGATACACAAAGAACAGAAAGTTTACCAGGAAGAAGAAGATAGATGTTTCTTTCAAGAAAAAGAAAAGAGATGTTTTACAGGTAATATTGCGCAGGATGGAAGAGCACAGATGGCATAATAAGGTCATGATTCCTTTTAGTGATGAATGCAAAATGAAATCTTCATTAATTACCGATAATGCGATCGTATATAAAACCTTTTTTTCGGGACATATTTATTCCATTAATCCAACAAAAGATTACTGATCCCTGAAAAAATTTGCCCTCTAATAATTTCTGCTGTTGGTCTGTAAGTTTGATCTCCTTTAGAAACTGATTCGCCAATTCCTGGACCCTAAGATTTTCCGAGTATCCTCCGATACGCCTTCCATCCTATTAAATCATGTTTTACCTCTGCCCCTGGAGTTGTGGATGTTCCCTCTAAATATTTTTCTAGGTATTTTATTCTCTGATATATGAGCTCCATGGCCGGACCACCCTAATCTTCCTAGCCTGGCGTGTCTTATAATATCTTGTTCCCAAAGAGGGAGTTATATAATTTTTGTTACATCTTTTTTGGTGTGTCTGCATTCTTGGATCAAGATGTGTAAATATGTGGAAAGAGCATTTTTGAGGATTTATTAACCCCCAGAAAGAGTAGGGTTAACCAAGGCTATTGAGAGTTTTAACATGAAAAAAATAACCTTGAAACCAATCAGGAAATAATGAAGCTAATGGCAAATGAGAATAGTCCATGCTAGTGAGAGAAATAATTCAATTGATCTCAGAAATAGTTAATAGTTAAATCACATACATATTTGTTTTAATTTTACGGTAAGTGTAGAAATTTGTCAGAAAAAAAATTGATTAAAGCAAGAATGAATAAAACAATGCGAAATCATGAGAAATATTTTCATTTTTAAATGACTCAAGGTTATTTTGCTATCTAATGTACCTTTCAAACGTATTAAGAGGATGACATTAGTTTCAACCGCGTGGGTTTGGTTTGCCAAATTCGCTCGGATGAACTGTTGTTAACATTGTATAGGGAATGAGTTGAAAATAGTCGTTAGAGGGAGAAGGGTATTGATTGGGTATGCCAGGTTCCTTGCCTTCGGTCTCACTGTGGCAGAACATATATTTTTTGTTATTTTAGGCTTGGGTATAATAACAGAGAGACAATAATTATATACTGAAATTGTATAGAGTGGACTGGGGCGAATGTGTAAGTGATTCAAAAATGGCTCCAATTTTACTGAAGCCATGGAAGTATTCTCTGTGGAGTCCCTTACTTTTGAGAGAGAAATACTTTATTTGGCCATGCTGTCCAAATACATTAGGTTGAATATCACATTGCGTATCCATCAATCCATAATTGGACATATATACACTAAAATAAATTAACATTTCCTTTTTCTAACAAAAATAGGGAACATACAATAACCCAATTTGACCTTGGTGCATAAATGACCCTTAATTTTATTTGGATCGTGTAAAAGTGTACCAATATGCCTCATTGATATATATACATATATATATATATATATATATATAGGCGAATTTCTTAAATTAAAAATAAAAACAATGAAAATGTTCTTAATTCAACCATGTTTGTATAAAGAAAAAATGAGGAAAACTCTTTTATTTTTTTCCTTCTAGTTACGTTTTTGCTTTCTTTTTCTACATTTAACTTATAAAGACCAAAGACCAATTACAAATATGCCCCAACCGAAATGGGAAATAAATACCTTTGAGGTCGAATTAAAATCAAGGAAAAATCATTAATGTAATCAGAGAATCTCTTATTAGTATGTGATATGATTATGGAAACAAGGGTAATTTTTACTAAACTTTCTTTGTTGCAAATGAGATACACGCAGATCAAATAAGGAACTAACCCAAAACATAGTGAAATCATGTTCATAAGCTATATACATTTTTTATGTTTGTTCTTTAACTTAAACTAAATGCATTGAGTTCCTTCCCTACAGATCATTATTTCATATAAGAGTGCTGTATTTTCTTTTAAAAAAAATAATAAAGACATCGATAAGAAAAACTAAGAAAACAATAAAAATAAATGTTGGTCGGTTCCTTACTGCAGTTGTGGGTCCTAACCGTTCCTACAGACAAAAAAAAAAAAACTCCAGAAACTCACTCTGGCTCTTAGCTTGTGTAGGAAGTAAGTAGTGACAGATTCTGAGTGAGATAAAGATCCTTAGGGGACAATAGCTGCTGTAATCATTACCATCACCCTCCAGGCACAGGGCCATTGCAGTTCTCCAGATTGCACTCCCCCCATGAGCGACATCTTCAGTGAAGTGGTATTGCATTACCATTACATTTATGTTTTATTCTCCTACAGGTCTTGCAGATCCTAAGCAATACACCCCTCAATATCTGTTCTACAGTATCTGTCCTACACAGAGGCATCATTCAGAAGATGATAATGGTTCGATATAAAAAGAGAAAAAAACCTTGATATGTTTAAAATGGAAAACCAAACAAATAGAAAATTCAAAAAACATATCGCACTAGTATTTCTAAAGTGACACAACTCAAAAAT
>NW_027114728.1:2577-3319 GCF_000696795.3 Halyomorpha halys | reverse complement strand
GTGGAAGACAATATAAGGCGGTGCATGGAGAAGCTGCAGCAGGAGCCGGTGCTTGCTTTCCCAGACTTCACTCGGCATTTCCCTGTCACTACAGATGCGAGTGAGTATGCATTGGGTATGCGGTGTTGTCTCAGGATGGTAAAGTGGGAGATCACCCAGAGAGATATGCCAGGAGGCGCCTAATAGAGACGGAGGCCAGATACAGCGCACTGGAACGAGAGCTCTTGGGAATAGTGTGGGCTGTTGACCACTTTGGGCCCTATGTATTTGGCAGAAGTTCTGTCTCCAGTCCTCAGCCTGATTTATTGCTCCAACACGTGCCCCCTCAGTTTTTCTCTGTCGCTGACATTTGTACATTTTACCCCCCCAATATAATTCTACAATTTCCCTTGATATTCTCAACCCAAACAACCACCTTTCCTAGCAGGTCACATCCCACAATCACTTTGTATTCCCTCGGCATACTCCCTACGATGTGCACCAGCAATTTTTCTCTTCTAAATCCCCACCGGGTCAAGCCTATCTCTACCTCCCCCTCTACCACACAAGGGCCACCCAGGGTGATTAATTTACATTGGCATTTCTGGATCTGGCGTGTCCTCTCTACACTACACATTTGTTCTAGGGCTTCTCGGCACAAGATGGTGTTGGAACTGCCGGTGTTCACTAGGCCTCTCACTCCTGCTATCTCTATTGTAGGCAAACCGCCGCTCTTCTCCCTCACATTATAATTCAGCAGTGT
>NW_027114728.1:0-326 GCF_000696795.3 Halyomorpha halys | reverse complement strand
CGTTTGAACTGCTGTAACATACTGGCTTTATTGGGTTCAGCACATCTTTATATATACACATGATCAGCTGATCTCCTCAGTCAGCTGACATAGAAGGACTAGCTGACTGTAACTCCCCCCCGCTTATATATTATAATAACTGTTATTTCGATATCAGTTGACTGAGGAGATCAGCTGATCGCATGTATATAAAGAGATGTACCGAACCCAATAAAGGTAGTATGTTACAGCAGTTCACACGTGTTACATCTTTTTCCTTCTTCTCTTTTTTTTTACATTTGACTTTCGCCAATACTTAACTGGTGCCAAAACCCGGGAACTTTAGA
>NW_027114727.1:0-1217 GCF_000696795.3 Halyomorpha halys | reverse complement strand
AATATATTATATATTTTATAATTTATTTACAACTGTATACATATATACACATCAAGTAAATTTGCTGTAAGTGATATTATGACATGATACAAACATGTGGAGAATCTACCCATTGATAGAACTCCAAAAACACTTCTAAAGGAGAAGATCTCGAGGCCATCTTCTTTTCAGACGCCTAGGATGATTATTAGGTAATGAAGGAGAAGCTAGGTTAGAAACGAGTTGGTTTGGGTGGTTAGGAATTTTATTATGAAAGAATTAGTCTCTGGATCGGGCCAAATCGGCAACATAGGGGACATTGAGGTCCTGATGGATGATTTGATTTATGATAAAGTAAGGAGCATTAAGGATTTTGGGCTGTAAGGATTGTATTCGAAACGAATTAGATGGTTTAGTGGAGCCCCATAGCTCAATTCCGTACGTCCAGATAGGCCTTATAATAGTCATGTGCATCAGTATTTTGTAATGGATTGGAAGTTTGGACCGTTTGTCAAGTAAATACTGTAATAGTCGGAATCAAAGAGCAGTTTCCTTTCTTTTCAGTCTTGTATAAGGATTCCATGTCAGTCGTTTGTCCAGATTTAGTCCTAAGTAACAGATCTGCTCAACAGGAATAAGTGGGGTATTATTAAAAGATACTGTAGGGCAAGACGAAGGTTTACGACGAAGGGTAAATGTTATTTGGTGGGGTTTATTTTAATCCTTCATTAAAGACATAGTTAAAAAATGAAATCAACCTTTATCAAGTTTAGTGAAACTGCACACAGCTGTTAAAGTGAAATTTAATTTAACTAATTCTTTTGATTTATTTATTTAAAAAATGGGACAGCCTCGGAAGTAATTTACAGAATTAAAACTTCTGGAAATAAAAAAAAATGCATTTAAATTGTACTAAGAATGATCGTACGTTCCCTTTTATAGCATACAGCAGAAAACTTAGTTCCATAAATATAATAACAATTAAAATAAAAAAGCTATTTTCAAAGTTAATTCTAGCAAAGAGGTTCTTAAAATGTAATTATAAATCATTAAATGACGAAAATGAATTTTCTTCTCATCTATTTTGAGCAAGCAAAATACCACTTAAAGATAAGGAATCTCGGTTGAAACTTATGCATACAAGCACCTTAACTAATCCTTTTTTAGAATATGTAAACATTATTGACCAAGTAATCATGATTTTATAAATACAGAGAGGATTAAATTGAATTAAATAT
>NW_027114726.1:7260-8057 GCF_000696795.3 Halyomorpha halys | reverse complement strand
TTGATTCTACGAGTAGGCTCAATGAATTGGCGTTTTTAAGGTGCTGTGTTTTTATTTATTGTATTTTTTATTTTTACAAAAAAATACAATTGTATCTCAAAAGAGTTATAACTACGCTTAGGGTATTTGTTTTATTGTATTTTTTTAAAGGGTAATATAATTAAACATATCTCATCAATTATTCCGGAAACTATTTTAAGTCAGATTTGTTAAGCAGCATAAAAAATAATAACCTTTAATTTAGGTAATAACCACCCCCAGCCATCTTCTCCTCGTTCGTCATTCACGGTCATCTATCTTTAGAATACCACGTCCAGGTTTCTGCTAATAATGGTCGATTGCAGAGATCTTTCTAAAAAAGTTTGCATAAGTAAATTTTTAAACTGATGAAAAATACAAAAACGTCAGTTTTTCTTTTTTTATTTCTACATATTAAATTTCGAGTACCTACTACTGAATCAATGTCGACTGGTGCATATACCCCATATCTACAGAATGTTGTGCTTTTTAGAATGCTGCACCCACCTGATCTCTCCAGTAGGTGGAGGAATCGGGGGAAAAATATGGGGAAATTCTAAAAAAAAGGAAATACTTTTCTCCCTGCCCGCCCCTCAAATCCCAAAATCAGGCCACGCCTTATTTTACTTTTGAAACATTTACTGATCATGACTATTTCTTCACTTCAGCTGAAAAAAAAAACTGATAAATAAACAAAACCATATTTATTTATTTTATGCCGACGTTTCGACCTGAGTTTCAGGTCTTCATCAGGGGTTGTGGCGTAGAGTGCAGGTTGG
>NW_027114726.1:745-1625 GCF_000696795.3 Halyomorpha halys | reverse complement strand
CATATTTACCTATTGTATTATTTTGTACAGTTGTAAATTACATTAAATAAATAATTTAAAAGTTAACTCCTGGAGGACATTCACGGCAGAGGCCCCATCCGTGGGTGATATTATGACATTTTTTCAGTTGATCAACCTTAATTTATTTTTGTAATTGATCTAAGTTTAGTTAAATTCTTTTTTTTTTTCTAGTTCTTATAGATTGTTTTCAAATGGTTTCATTTTATTATGTTCAATTAGTCAAAATAAAATAATAACGTAATTTGGCAGTTCGTTTCTTTTATTTTCACGGTTGGCCTTGCAAAGGTTCCTTTTGAACCCCTACCCACCGTAACAATTATATATCCTTTAATTCATGGATTGTTATATTGTTTTTTTTTTTATTCTTAGCTCTGATGAAGGCTAGAAATTTTGGCTGAAACTTGGGACTGATAAATAAGTTTTTTAATTACTTGTGTTATATTCTGACCCCACCCCCGACCATCTTCTCTTATATATATTATCTACGCTAAATTATCTTCTCATCATTATGAAGTTATTAATAGTGCAGAGACCAGTTTCTTACAATTATCCTATTATTATTTGTCCTATAACAAAGACTACTTGACAGAGGAGCCCATCGCGGAAGGGAATCTGTTCTAAGAGATAGCCTACTAAAGACTCGGCTCCCGAAGACTGAGGGTAATGGAGGGGGAACGCGGATTTGAATGACAAAGGCCCTCGGTGTAGATAGCGGGCCAGCATTACGCTCACTTAGCCTGGATTTATACCGACAATCCTCCACCGTCTTGTTTAGCTCCTGCTCCACTAGACTAGGATCCACATCCTGGAGAACGGACGCATCCTTCTGAAAAAGATACCATTTAACTCAAAAGAGTTA
>NW_027114726.1:0-293 GCF_000696795.3 Halyomorpha halys | reverse complement strand
CTCATAATTATAAAACTTCATCTACTGCTTTCGCATACCAGTAGGAAAACGTAATTTTCTAGATATATCTAAATAAATTAAAATACATATTTATAAACAAAATTAGTATTGTATTAATTTAAACAAAGCTAGCTAACCATAGGTTCATTATTTATTCCTCATTTTCAGTTCTATGCTAGAATTATTTATGTGTATTTGGAATATATTTGAGGGATTTAAATATATTTGATGTGCATATATTAACTAGGTAATATATGCACATCAAATATATTTAAATTTATTGCTACTGTTTA
>NW_027114725.1:5694-6512 GCF_000696795.3 Halyomorpha halys | reverse complement strand
CTGTGGTGCAGCCCAGCGCCTTACTGATGGAGCTGCACCTTGTCCACCGTCGGGATGCCTCCCGCAGTTACCAGGCTGGTCCAGCCCTCCTGGTCATAGTCTGGGTCCGCTTCCTCATCTTCTGGAGGCTCGCCGATGTTGGGCGGTCAAGCCCTTCCCATCGTGAAATAAGTGAGGCCCACCACCTCCTTCCACCCGTAAATGAACTCCCTGAAGAAAGAATAATTCTCTTCTTCCATCAACCAGGGAAAGTCCGACTCGGCGAGGGCGTAAATCCCGGTCTTTCTCGACAGCCTAGCTGTCCTTCCATGGCAGACCAATCTATTATTACGTGTTCTGCTGTTTCAGGAACTCCGCACGTTGGGCACCGGGGGTCGATGTTCTTTCCAAAGGTCTGCAGCTTTCCCCGAAACCCCCGTGTCCTGTTAGGATTTGTGAAACCAAATAGTCTGGGAGGACCCATTTAGCCTTCAATCTAGAAAGGACGGTAGGGAATAATTTTCTCAAACTAGCGCCCTTCTGGCCTGCTACCCACCGCCCATTCCATTCCTGTATTGAGTCCTCTAGCAGTATTTTCTTCCATACGTTTGGACTCTCACTGATCCTCTCTCGGAGCTCCTCCGGCAGCGCTTCTAGACCCTGCCTCTTAACTTCATATTTAAGGACATCCTCCCTGAGGATGAGGTCCAGGGGCATCGCTCCGGCCAGCACCTGCACCGCCTTATGTGACACCAATCTGTATGTCTCCGTGACCCTCAGCAGAGCCAGTCTCTGTATGGTGGCCAGTCTTCTCTTCTGTGTCTGCGTGAGGTTTCGGC
>NW_027114725.1:5332-5644 GCF_000696795.3 Halyomorpha halys | reverse complement strand
CAGCGCCTTACTGATGGAGCTGCACCTTGTCCACCGTCGGGATGCCTCCCGCAGTTACCAGGCTGGTCCAGCCCTCCTGGTCTTAGTCTGGGTCCGCTTCCTCATCTTCTGGTGGCTCGCCGATGTTGGGCGGTCAAGCCCTTCCCATCGTGAAATAAGTGGGGCCCACCACCTCCTTCCACCCGTAAATGAACTCCCTGAAGAAAGGATAATTCTCTTCTTCCATCAACCAGGGAAAGTCCGACTCGGCGAGGGCGTAAATCCCGGTCTTTCTCGACAGCCTGGCTCGGTGTCCTTCCATGGCAGAGCAAT
>NW_027114725.1:2685-3057 GCF_000696795.3 Halyomorpha halys | reverse complement strand
AAAAAAAAAAAAAAAAAGATTTTAATAAAGTCTATTTTCACGGAGTCAAACTCGAGACCCTCAACTGTCGGAGGGCACTAGTCGTCGAGCTGAGGTCTATTGATTTCGTCTTCGAGGTGAAGTGGTTTGGTCTTAAGATGTACCATCCCTTTATGTCCCAATGTGGGCTGAGCAGTAAATGCAGTTCAACCACAAAAAGGCAATTAAGACGACGAGCCCAACTCAACTCTACCTCTATAGTACGTACAAGTGACAGGGAGGACATATCCCAAGTACCTAGACTTAAGCCGTAATAAGTATATCATAACATAAGGGCTCAATTCCTACTCTCTTACTATACCCACCGCCCATTCCATTCCTGTATTGAGTCCT
>NW_027114725.1:0-605 GCF_000696795.3 Halyomorpha halys | reverse complement strand
AGGACTTGAAATAGACATCAGTATGTCCAATAGTTCCTGAGATACAGCTTTTCAGAACATCGACATTTTATGAATTTATTTCGGCATATATCTCAGGGACTATCAGATTTACAGCATATATTTAGAAGCTAGGTAAATGTACCATAAAGTAGTTTTTGATGATCATCATTCTTCATTGCAGTTTCCATCATATTTGCCGAAATAAATACACAAAATATTGACCCATTTTTTCTGGAAAAAATTATTGGTTTTTGAAAAACTTTTTCTAGGGACGTATTTAACGTCAGGAGCTCTAGGAGGGTTAACATTTTATCAAACTTATACTTCTTTTAAACCGGTTATATTAATTTTTATCGTGAAATAGAACACTTTAAAGATATTGAGCAGTGAATGAAAAATGGTGAGGCGATTGTAGCTTAGGGAGTTGAGGCGCCACCTTAGAAGAGTTGGGCAACTATGAAACTAATAGCTGAAATTGGCATGGATACAATATTTATTTATCAAGAGTTAATTCATGAATAAGGGTCGTATCCATAGCAATTTTAGCTACTAGTGTTAGCTATAACTAATTTTTACCCACCTCTGTAGCACCTTAGCAACCTGAA
>NW_027114724.1:42613-51284 GCF_000696795.3 Halyomorpha halys | reverse complement strand
TAAAGGATAGTATGTTACAGCAGTTCAAACGTGTTACATCTTATTTCTTCTTCTCTTTTTTTTGACATTTGACTTTCGCCGATACTTAACTTATATATATAATTATATTTATATTTATATTATGTATTTCCATCGGTTACTTCTAATAACCGACTTAAAATTCTTAGAAATGTAAGTAATATATTTATTCCAAGGACTAGATACCATAGACTTCTTGCTATGGTATGCAAGATGTAATTAATTATTCCAGATCTTCTTCAATGATATCGTTTTTATCAATTTATTAGGCTATGATTGTAAGGTAGCGTGCAGGGATTCTAAATTAAAAGTAGTCTGGTTTGCATTAGTTTATATTTAAAACTATATACAATAGAGGTATAATCGTTAAAACGAACCATGGTAGACCAACTGACTTGAATTTTAATTACTATGAAATGAATTGTGAAATACCAGGTGAGATATTTTATAGTAACATTGAATTTAAGTTTGATCAATCATGATTTCTATTGCCATTCAAAATAATAGTTGAGGATTATACTTAACTTGATGTGCCTGACGGCTGCAGACAGTGCAGGTCTTAGTCTCGATGGTATTTGGCCCTCACTTTGTTCATCCTCATCGCCCTGGCCTAGCTGGAGATGTCCGTCGTTAATTTGCTGTTCTACCTCTTCTGTACCTCTCTACTGTTTCCAACTGACTACCTCCCTGTCTCTGTCTTTTTGGCCACCTCCTTTCTTTCTAGTCATGCATTGGTGATTTTCGTTTTCAGGACGTTGCCTGTTTCCCTGAGTTGGCTTCTCTTTTGATGTCTTTAATTTTTCTTCACTTATCTTTATGACCAGGAATAAGTACGTGTTGCCCGCTATTAGGTGTTTTGTATTGGCAATTATACTATCGGTTCAGTACTTTGGTGCACTACCTGACAAGTACTTACCCCTAGGTTCCTAATACTCCATATGTTCTATTACCTGCCACCATATTATCAGGTAAGAAACGCCAATAAAGGGCCCCTTTTTAATTAAATTTAACTTATATTTTCTCCTTTCTCATGCTGGTATTTTTACAAACAGCAGGAGATATTTCAATTTCATTATACCTAAAAAATGGTTCTACCCAGCATTTATTTTTTTTTTTATCTTTGTTTGCTTATCTAGAACAGTGATTCCCAAACATTTTCCACCATAGCACCCTTCCTGGATTTAAACAAAATATCGCGGCAGCCTTGCCGGGTTAAAAAAATGTCGACACTTTTTTGGAGTTAAAAAAAAAGAAGGAAAAATGTCACCATAGTATCCTTAAAACATATAAATATGAAAGTAAATCCTAGAATGCACTGATATTTCCTATTTTATTTCAATTTTTTCCCATATTTTGTGAAAGTGGTATCGTTTGCAACACCCCTGGTACACACATGTTTCACCCCAGAGTAGCTCACCCATTTTGGGAACCGTTGATCTAAAGGCTACCACGCATGTGTTTGTTTATCACTGGTTTTCTTTTGTAAAATTTACTTAATGTTCAATGCTCAGTTTTGTTTTCTTTCTAATATATTTTTTGCCATTTTCAAAGTTTGTGTCCTAGTCACTTACCATTTAATTAATGTCTTCTTCTGTGAGTTCATAACTTCATTGTTTTCCAGTATCACACTATTTCATCTGCTCTTATTTACCGTGCTGTACGTGTGGAATAATTGGTGCATTTTAATAATAATAGTATCAATAATTAGTTTGAGTATTCCACTCATTAACAAAGGACAACAAAAACATAGCATTAAAATTGGGTATATGACACAAAACCTTTCTAGGATCAATTGCTTATGACTATCTAACCTGAAATACTAAATAAACGTATTTCTCTTCTATGAAACGCAGAGTCAAATATGATAATTATCTCTTCAATAAACTACAAGTCTGTACATAGTATAATTAGCATTAAATTCTCTAGAAGATAAATCTTTGCTTAGTTTTACGCCGTTTTAGTATTATATAACCAATCTTGTAAATCAGGAATATTCCCACATCTTATTGCTGGTAGAATTAATTTGTTCTAAAACATTCATTTATTAAAGAGGATATCAAGACATCGTTAACTGGAATGTGTTGTGATTGTAAGTAAAAGGTTTAATGTGTATATTGAATTTGTATCACTTGTTTTTATTATAGTTCCACGTTTTTAATTCTTGTAGATATTACTACAAATTCATTTTAATTTATGGATTTATTAAAAAAACATTTAGAAAAAGGCTTGTTGAAAGCTATCGAAACGAAAATAAGATAAAATAAAAACAAAAAACAAATACAACTTAAAAATTTAACAGTAGAAATCATGAATCAAATTAATATTTACGGATAGTGAAATTTTGAAATTCAGATCTATTAATTATTTTAAAACAAAAGAATATAGGTGGATGTATTTCCACGAAGTTGTCGAGTCCAGGATGCCTAATATCCTTTGAGTCTAGAGTAATTTTGAGGGCGTTCCTTTTTTACCTGAAGAGGGTGTGAAAGAGGAAGGTAGGTAAATCCCTTGAAGCACGGTTAGGAGGCTGTACTTAATGTAAAAGAGGTCAGCACTATCGATATGAACGACCCTTGAAGCGTGTCTGGCCTGTCAATTCTTTTTTTTTTTCACCATCCTTTCAGTTTTTTTCTTAGTACTTTTTATTTGCTTGGTTTCCGAGACTAAGCTGTTGTCTTGTAATTTTGTTCTTTATCATTTAATCAAATACTTTATTATGAATATTAATATGTTTGAGAAAATTTAATTGGATACCAATCCTCAGACAAGTCTGTAAATTACTATAAATTAAAAAAGTGCTATAACCAAACATACACTTTTGAGAATAGATTCATAGGTAAAACAAAGCAATCCGTACAGTAAAGTATAAGTACACCGTTAGGATGTAAGAAGAATATTTAGGATGTATATCCTTAAAAAAATAATTCTTTTGGCTAGTACGATAGACCATGGAACACAAAACATAGCGTCGTAATATAGTCTCATAACAAACAATATTGCATTGCATAGCCTAGAGAGGGTAACTCAACCTCACGTTGCCAAGAACCATATTTTTCATGATGCAGTGGCAAACTATTATGACGGATTCCTATGGAAAATTAAATTCTGAACATATTTTGTTCTTTCAATTTTTTCGATATTCCACACTGTTATCACGCAAATCGTAAAAACTGTTAAACAAGGTTTAGAGTACTTGGCGTTTTACGTCTTCAGGACACGATGAAAAAAAAAAAAATATGGCGGTATAAATTGGTCTTAAAATTATATTTGTAATAAAAATCTTTTAAGAAAAAAAATAAATAAAATCCCATCACATTAAAAATTCCTGTTAGGTCTACTAGAGACCCTCTTAAACACAAATCGAAATTAAAAAAAATTGTAGAAGTTTAGCTGAGTGAAAAACTATATTTGTTTTTACTTTTTTCACTCTTTACTTCAAAGACACACATTTATTTATATTCTGTTTATTAAACAGAAAAGAAGTGATGGGTGGCTAGACCTTCATCCATAAAGCTAATTGGATGAATAGACAATTGTTTTGAGGATCAAAAGAAAGCAGCCTGATGGTGGAGTTCGAGGTTCCATCCCCAAAACTTGATCAGCCAATGAAATGGCTGGTGAGAATGTAGGGAGGAGGAAACGATTTCCATCAAGTAACAATGAAATATATTCATTCTAAGGAAGTCGTCAACACAGGAGAATAAAATCCGATGATCAGAAAGTACCAGAGCTCTGAGTTGAACCTAGGAAGCTGAAACCCGCAACACACAAAATATAAGCAATATTTAGCAATAATTTTAAATGGTAGGAGAATTCGAATTAGAATCAGTAGATACAGATACACACTAGATACAGTAGATAAGTATGCTCCGGTATTCTCAATTCCACAACAGCACTAATTATGATGTTAGCCTGTTCTACCTCTCTTTTATACCGATTATACCTCATTCGTAAATATAATCTAATGTCAGCCCGAATCAATTTTATAGTTTAAACACCCTGCACAACATCTAATTAGAATAGTTTAGTAAATCGGTAAACTCGAAATTGTTAGATAAGAAATTCAAAGATTAATTATATAAAACTATAACTAAAATATGATTGCAAGGAGGTCTAGGTCTTGGTTTAAATGTATAAGCAATACATTCCTAAGAATAGTTGGTCGGTGCCCTGAAGGAACCGATTGATATATTCATATAAATACATACATAAAATAACAGAACGTTGTTCATGGAGCCCGTAGAAATGCTGTTAGTCAGAAAAACAGCAGTGCATCGACCAAACTCCTATAAAAAAAGGACTTGTAAATGATGAATAATCTTGGATACATCATTCATTTCATATTAGTCTATCAAACAATAATGCAGACGCAGACGCTCGCGCGTGTAAGTAGTGAGTGTTCAGCTTTCCGTTCAGCATTAATAACAATGATGACAATCCAACAACATCGCAGATGAGAATACTCCAACAGACTTTGAACCATTGTGAAGCTGCACAGGATCTCCTTTACAAAGGATAAACTGTAGGGGAACAACACATCGACGTCGATATTCTCTGCGAATAATATAAAAATTTGGATGGTAAAGCTGTTATTTGGGCATGTAATTTCCTAAAGCTATTTAGAAAGTGAATACTACGTCGCACTCCGGCTTTGTAGGGGCAAAGATCAACGACGTGTACATCTTTAGCTGATACGCCTATCCCAGCATCACAATAGAAGACTTTGCAAATTTGTTGGATCGCATTGTCTTGGAGGTTAGTTGGCACAAGCCAGCTATCATAGCGAGTGATTTCAACGCATGGACAACTGAATGGGGAAGTAAGTTAACAAATCGACGTGGTAAAGTTCTTCTCGAAGCTTTCGCACAGATAAGTGATATGTTCCTTATGAACATCAGAACAGACCCGACGTTCACTAGTGCAGGAAAATCATCTATCATCGGTTTGACGTTTGTGAGTGGTCGCCTGCAAAAGATCGCAACTTAGAAGGTTTGTGGATTTTACACAAACAGTTATCACCAGGGTATATTAATTACACTGGATAGACCTACAAGAAGGAAAAGTTAGAGATCCAATGGCTGGAACACGAAGACTTTCGATGGTGCCTTGTTCACATTAATACTAAAGGATGAGTGTGAATTGAAAGGGTCAGCCGAGTAAAAGGCGCGTATATTGACCTCTTTCATATTTGGAGCTTGTGATGCAGCTATGACCCGTTCAAAGCCTGGCAAACATCATTCCTAAGTATACTGATGGAGGGATATTACTGACGATCTACGCCGGTGTTGCAACAAAGCAAGAAGTTACCAGCGAGCGAGACGTCTGCCAGAGATTCCTGAGCTTCAAGAAGAGTTTAAGAGAGCTAGAAGAAACCTCCGACAAGCCACTAAAGAAAGCAAACGACGGTGCTGGAAAGAATTCTGTGATAAGGTGGATGCAGACCCATGAGGTAGACCTTACAAAATAGCACTTAAGAAAAAGGCACGATGCAGCTCCCCACGAGATCAAATGTTGTAAACAGTATTGTCAGAACACTATTCCCTAAACAGAGGATATTGAAAGTATAGACAATGCATATACACCGGATTTTCCACAAATCACGCAGAAAGATATAGAGGATATTCCCTCGGACCTACAACATGGTAAGGCACCAGGATTGGACGGAATTCCAAATATAGCTCTGATGGTGGCTCTCAGGAAACAGCCGGATCTTTTCATCGACCTCTTCAATTCTTGCATTTGTGAAGGCTCGATTCCGAAACCTTGGAAGAGACAGCGCCTCGTACTTATTCTAAAGAGTTAGGGAAGTCTGGAAGACCCGTCAACCTATCGTTCAATTGTTTATTGGATACTATGGGTAAGGCATTCGAGAAAATCCTTTCACTCAGGCTAAAAGAGATCGCGAAGGGAGCTAATGGCCTCTCAATAAGGATTTTGTAAAGCGATCCACGATAGATGCTGTTGGACTGGTAGTCGAGATGGCCCGCTCAGCAATTGCAGGAGCAAGGTGGAGGAGAGGAGCTAAGTTTTATGCATCAATCATCACGTTAAGAATGCTTTTAACACTGCAAGATGGACCTGTATAATAGATGCGCTACGGACTATGGCGGTGCCAGCCTATCTTATGAGAGTTCTCACTGACTACTTCAAAGATAGAGTTCTGTTTTATCTTTTAAACATTGGCCAAAGGAGATACGAGGTGACTGGTGGTGTCTTACAGGGCTCGGTAGTAGGGCCTCTTCTGTAGAACGTCATGTACGACGCAATATTCAAATTGACAATTCCGGAGGGAGCCACAGTTGTGGGATGACGTTACAGTTATAGTAGTGGCAAAGTACTTGGAAGAAGTTTCCCTCATCCCTAACCAGGCTATTGCTACGGTCTGAGGTTGGCTGTCTTTGGTAGGCTTACAACGTGCATACCACAAGACCAGGGTTCTCCTAGTAACGAGCAGAAAGCAAACTGAGTCCATCACTGTTACGGTTGGTAGGCACAAAAAAAAAAAAGACAAACACACAGATTACTGTTGACGGAAGTTGAGAGGTTCTGAATGATCATAAAAAACCGTTTAGATCATAACGAGGTGCCAAGACTCTTAGCAGAAGAAGTTAATTTCTGAACTTTAGGAATTATTCTAAATTTATGTACTTTCCGACTTCTGTATATCCGACTTATAATATTTTAAATTCTGTTCAACTTAAAATTAAACAATAAAAATTAATCTGATAATCAGATAATCGGATAAATGTTTTTCAGAATATTTTATGAAAAAAAAAATAAATAAATGAGTATGAAGCGAAACACCATGGTACAAAAGGGCAGCTGAAGGCATAAATAACGACATTAATTTATGTATGTAACTCGTGAGTGTAATTTATAGCTTTAATTCCCAAAAAGTCAGCTGCTGGAGTCACGTATCCGACCATCTGCAAGTCCTGGCTTAATTACTTATGAATAATTATCTGTAGCCTGCAAAAATATTTATTCAATAGGGGCGACACTAAATTTTCTATTATATATATCAAATCGTTATTTCTAGATAAAGTGCGAAGAAGCAGTGAAAAATATGAAAGCTTGTTCAGGGCTCCAACTTGTGAAACATTTTATAATTTTTTTCATTTTATTATTTGTATATTATTAAATTCTCAATTTATAATGATGAATGGTTTATTATTTTCAATAATCAACCTTTTTGAACCAACAAGGAAAAATTAATTACTACAACTAAAAATTTGTAATGTAGCTATGATACGTAAAATTCAAAAATAAAACTAAAAAAAAAAAGCCCCCTAGTTAATTATATTGAAATCTTTTGAAAATAATTAGAATCTCGACAAAACAAAATAAAATATATCAATCGAATTTTTTATCTAAGCTATGGCGTATTTAACTTTATTTATATTTTTTGTATTTATCGCAAGTTTCCATGGAAACAGGCTCAGTCTTTTTTTTTTTTTTAATTTTTTTTTAAATAATTAAAAAATATTACAACTCCCGGGATATATCTGGTTCTAATTCAAAAGAAGTTACAATCTTTACAATGCTAATTAAAAATGAATACATATATAAAATATACCATCTCACAAGCAATAATTAAATTTGACTTACCATGCGAAGCGATTTGAAAAGTCGTTTAAATAGGCTTATTACATATCTATTATTTTTCATTTACTGCTTTAATGGATTATTAATTTAATAATTTCCAAGGTTTTATACGTAAAATATCTTTTGTTGGGGTAGAACAAATTGACTTGGAACAGAAGAAAAGTATTACCCCTTTCTGGGTTAATCTTTCTCAATAAATATAATATAAACTATTCAGACATATTCTCCTGTTCCTATGGGTACACTCACTATGTAAATATAGGACTGAGTAGGTGGTGAGATGGCTTGATATCTTGGTTGTGAGATCAATGGGTGGAAGTTTACTTAATAAAGTTAAATTATGAGCCATGTTATCATATTTACGCTTGGGCAGCTTCTCTCTGTGCTAAGCGCCTAGGCACATGTTGCTGTTTAGATCTTCTCATGAGCTTACCTGAAAAAAAATGGCATGTATTATTATGATAGAAAAAAAAAATTGAACTGTGTAAAGATCGGCGTACCATACCAAGTATTTTAGAGAGATGCATGCAAGTGGACCTCGAATTAGTCTGAACTAATAATTTTTTTAACAAAAGGTCACTAAACACAGTTTAGCTTTTAAACCTAATTGTTTTTGCATTTCTAGCAAGGAATTAGCTTATGTATCAGCTCATTCATTATTTTTATGTTTATAAATTTGTAACATCGTAATGTTAGAAAACTAAATTTTATTTTGTGAAATTTATTTAGACACTGTTGATTAAAAAAAATATTTCTCCTATTAAAGATTATAAATTTTGTCCAGCGATTGATGTTTCATCCCGAAATTAAAAATTTCAAGGCCCTGGTTTCACCTTGAAAATGTTGCTTTTCTAATGATTTTTTTCCCTTGAATTCCACCTAGGTAGGCTGCTAATGCTGTTTTATTAAAAAAAAAAAAAAACCTTCAAAAAGTTGATTTTTGAGACGAAGAAAATAGATTACAATGAGAAAGATAAAAAAAACTCAGAATTTAACAAATTTTTACAATAATTGTTTTTGGTTTATACTGTGTTTTAGTTTCGTAGGT
>NW_027114724.1:32976-42563 GCF_000696795.3 Halyomorpha halys | reverse complement strand
ATATATAATTTATTTCGTGATTTTTCTAGAAAGGAGAGGTATTTTTTTTCCTATCAAAAATGGACAAAACTAATATGGAACTATACAGGAATACGTCCTGCGAAAACTCCGAAGAGGAGATAGCAGTCTCAGAAATAAGCAAAACAGACTCGAAATATTTAAAAAGACACACACTTCAAAACTGGAACCAAAACATTGCCCCCGAGTCCTTGAAAAACTGACATATAAAATTAAAAAAATAAATTGGCCAAATATAAACAGTCAGTCAAAAAAACAGCAAAAACGCGCAGTAAGACCACTGCAGTCACAACAGGGGAAACTCATTTACCAATCACTTCTACCAGCAACAATATTGTTGCCGCTTAGAATCAACCAGACGAGACTTCGAAACCGGTTACTTTCTGAAAACCTATTTCTGTTACGAACATAAAAAATTTCGTTTCTTTCGGTAAGGAAATTATAAATTTAATAGGACAGACGAACTTCTGTTGACTTTCAAGAGTAAAAGATTTAAAAATCAACACTACCAATAAAGAAAGTCATAAAACTCTAATCAATTAATTGAACTCAAAAAAATATATCTTTCGCCTTCATTCATCTATCCCAACAAGCGAAATCAAAAGTGGCCTAGAGGAAATAGGAAATATATCTTGCGTATTGGACCCCACTGAAAAATTTCCACTACCATTGATTTTCATAGACTTAGAGCATGCACGAAACAACAGCGAAATTTTGAGCGGCTCAGGCAGAAATTAACAGTGCAATGCACTAACTGTCTAAACTTGGAGCACAATGAGAGCTACTGCCACCACAAAGCCAGGTGCGTTAAATGTGCCGGCTCCACCCATCAAACACCAGCCAAATGAGCACTCTGTACGAAAAAACATCCGGCGAACTACAGAGGGTACAAGGTCTATAAAAACTTACATAAAAAAAGGACCCGTAATAGGGCATTAAAAAACTTTAAGGGAATAATCGCACACAGGTACTTCCTGACTTTGGGAATTTCGCAACATATCCTGAATTGAAAAAAAAAAGTAACTCAACTCAACCAGCAAGAATCTTCTTTCCCAACCGTCTCAGATCTCAGAAATACAAAATAACTCAACCATACTCTCAAGTTACAAGGAACCAGCAGTCTCGGCCATTCCTGTCCCCAGACTTCTTATTCTCAGTCACAAACTCCTCGTCCGTTTATTCCTTCCCATCATCTCACCATTAAAGGTTAAATTACTCTTGGAGTATCCACATCCAGCTCCTTCTCATTCTACTGTTCAAGTGAACAAACCACCCTAATTACTGGTAAAAGTAGATATCGTACCCCATACCTCACGATGGGTTCACCCAACACCCAGTTTCTACATGTAGCATATTTCTAGTGATGTTTCTCTGCAGATCTACTGTTATATGCTGTTCTGGAATTGTTGTAGTGATTTCAGGGCTGTTGGGTATAGGAAATGTAGTAGTGGTGCACCGTGCATTCTATCCTATCGCCCATGTGTCCTACTTATTGGCCTATATTGCCCCAAAAAGTCCTGATATCATAGATATATTTATAACCTCCCAAATTTCCTGTTTCGCAGAGCTAGAGCGAAGTAGAACAGAACTAGGTACCTAACTGATAAAATATATTATACTACATTGACAAACAAACTCAAAATAGAATTAAAAAAAAAAAAAATATAAAATTTTACAAACTTACAAACTGGAACTGAAAACCTAACAATTTTTACAACTAACAAATTTTTATGGACGACTACTAAGAAGCTTCTTAATTTTAAAAAATTTAATCATCCACTTCTTCCTGAATCTCATACGTAGACTGAGAAAGTAAAATCTAACGAAGAAAAATCTCAAATGTTCGGTCAGCACCTTTCCATAACCTTTGAGCCACACCCTGACATCCTTAATCCAACCCACCTCGAATACATTGAAGAAGAATACACTACTCAACTCCAAATGACCCTACCACCTAAAATATTTCATCCTTCAGAGATATCCAAAATCATTCAGAAATTACCTTCCCGCAAAGCTCCTTGTTATGATCTAATTACATCCCATATTCTGAAACATCTTCCACGAAAATCTGTTCTATTCCTCACCTGTATATGTACAATGCAGTACTCAGATTCACATATTTTCCAGACCCATGGGAATTATCTATAATCAAAATGATTGCTCAAAAGCCATCAGAATACCCATCCTCCTGCCGTCCTATCTCAGTGTTACCTCCTGCCCCAGAGTATCCTTAAGTAATACTCCACTCTTCCCTTTTGAATAGATCCGTTGCATAGGACTACACCTGGACAAACGACTTACTGACATGGAATCCTCATAGAAGACTGAAAAGACAGGAAACTGTCCGTCGATTCCGATTATGACTATATTTACCAGACAAACGGTCTAAACTTACAATCCGTTACAAAAGACTGATCTACATGACTACTATAGGGCCTATCTGGACATATGAGTTGAACTATGGGGCTCCACAAAACCATTGAATTCCTCCCGAATCCAATACTTACAGTCCAAAATACTTAAAGCTCCTTACTTGGTCAAGTCATCCATCAAGATCTCAATGTTCCACATGTTGCCGATTTGGCCAGAACGAGATACCAATCCTTCCATGATCAAGTTCCGAACCACCCAAACCCACTTATGTCTAACCTAGCTTCTCCTTCATTACCGAATAATCCTGGTAGGCTTCTGATGTCATTACATCACTTTCTGCAAATTTACTTGTTGTGTATATTTTTAAACATTTGTAAATCACAATAAATAAATTATTTAAAAAAAAATAGGCCTATAAACAAATTGGTATTCATTAAAAAGCCTTGAACAACAAGTTGAGGTTATTTATTGCCCATTGGATATAATTGAAGTATTGGCAATTTCGGACAATATAAAGTTATAAACTATATGTTCCTTTTTGACCGAACCCTGATCACCTTATATTTCTTTTTTGTCGTTTTTGTATAATTTATCTTTTTTTATTACTTCATGTCCGTAAATAAGCCATTATTTTGAAAATTACATTCATTACTAATGACAGAATTAAACAATATTATGACCTGCCATTTAGTTTCAAAATGGAAGACATAAATGTTTTAATTCACCTATTTTTCAGTCACTTCTGTATATTGAAGAAAGATATGTAATGTTTTGCTATCATTATATTGAATTAAAAAAATGAAAAAAAAAATATATTAAACCTTTTACGCCTTCCTCCAAGACTATGGATGTGATGTTTTCAACCCTCATATGTTGGTTAATCAATTTAATTGTAAACAGGAAAATTGAAGCACATTTGTTTACAATAAACATGAAGTTCTTAAACATTCCCTTCTAGGTTTCGGATTCACATGGCAGTGGTAAGAAAACACCTTTACTCGAGAGAAAGGGTTGGTAAATACATCAAGGGGAACATGGTTGCTCAGGTAATCTTCTTAAGAGGGAAAATGTAAGCCTCGGCTGAGGAAACTAATTACTTATTTGTCTTGTTAATGTTCTTTAATTCTCAGAGGGTTATTTCGAGAAGATGTCTTTATAAATCATCTCCTGCATCCATTAATCAGCTAAAGTTCAAGCCTATAATATGGAATAACATATGAATTCCAATTAACTGGAAACATACAAGTTATATTATTCAAAGAGTTTCTTGCAAAACAACTACAAGCTTATCAACTCTTAAGATCTCTAAGACATTAAGTTTTCATCTTAAGTTGTGATAGTAGGTATGACCTCTCAACTAACTAATTGGCAAATAACATATAAAAATTGAATTCAAATATTTATTTTTTCGATCCATCGAAAAGTGTTTGACCTACTTTCTTAATTTTTTGTTCTACGTTAAATAAGTTTTCATCAAATCGGAGAAAAATTAACATACAATTAGTACAGTAACACATTGCGTATTTTCACTTTTTACTTCTTTACCCCTCACTATTTATCCCTTAATACTATACTAAGTCCCAAGAAAATTCTGTTATTTCTTACAATTTTTAGTATAAATTACCAAAGAATGTGAATTTTGTATACATTTATTTTTTAATGGATTTGGCATGGATTTCATATGTAAATGACAATATGCACCGTCACACAATTTTGATTGGTGAAAGATGGATATTATCTGCAATACATTTTCTAATATAACATGTTTTGAAATATGATGTATATTCAATTAGAATAAAATGTGAATTTTTTGTTCCTCACTTACAATAAAACAAGTGTAAATCCCATAAGCTACTAATACCTCAGAACCACTTATAAAAAATTGTAATGAGTAATATTTTTACAGTAGGTCAATTTTTATTTATTTTCCGATTAAACAATACTTCAAATGAAGTTATTTAGGTGCATTCGAGCTGCTAAAGATATTCACTTACTTTCTATAAACTCTCAAAATTGGGTTGCCTGCATGTGATAACTGGCTTTGGAGGGTTAATATTAGTTTGTTACCTGTCATTACAATCAAGCAGCTATAACGGATCCACAACATGGACCACAACGCCTAATGAATAAAATCTTCATCTCTGCAAACATGGAAATAGAGTGTTAATGTAGAAAGGGGTTGAACTATAGTTGGATAGGATGTAACGAAAAACTTACGCAGAAGAGCTTCATTACAGAGGTTTAATTTATCTCTCTTCTTTTAGGAACAAATAAAAAGTGATTTAATCATATCATTAATGCTTAAAAAGGGTGAAAAAAAGGGCAGGTAGAGGTATACAAGAAATGAGACTGAAAAAAACAAGTATTGACTGAAATTCCGTATTCCCTCACTCCGCCAATCTTATGCCGGTTTCCCTTGCACTCAGGTTTCTTAACAAAAAAGTCACACCCGATGCCTAGAACTCTAAAGGCATATCCCTTCCTATGTGCACCCTTATATTATGCACCCTATGCTAATCCTCCATCAGCTTAACTTAACATCTGCTTCCTTTTTGATGCTGTAGTGGCCATTCAGGATGATTATTAGGCATTTTCATATCTCGACCCCACCGCCCATAGTTCAGTGGTTAAGACATAGTCTTGCCAATATGATGACTATTGGCGGTGCGGGTTCGAATCCGGCCTGAGGCGTTGACTTTTTTCATTGAGTGACGGTCCTACAAAATGAAAAACTTCGACCCCCAACCATATTTAGGCCGTATAGGACTCCAATGGGAGTCTTGACCGAAAAAAATAAAATAAATCCTGACCCGGAGTGTCCTCTGGCTGCTCCTCATTTTATCCAGCGCCTCGCAATGGTGTTCGTATTCACTCCTCTCGCTCTAATTATAGGCAGACAACTATGTTTCCCCTTTTATATTGTAATTCACTAGTGTAATGTCAAGTTATCCTTCTTCCAACTGGCCGCCTCCATCCGCCTTCCTCTACTCAGTCTGCCAATGTAACCTTGTTCCCCGCCTTCTTCTCCCGTCCCTGATTAACCTAACTCGTGCAGACGAACAAACAACCTTCTTCATATTTTCGACGTTCACCTCCATCGGTTCTGTCTCATTCTCCCCTTTTTTTTGGCAATATGGCAATGTGTCCCTATGCCTCGCATTCAAAGCACCTGGTGCGTGGGCACAGCGTTACTAAATGTCCAGTTTTTTGCATCCATGACATTTCTGGTCCTCGCGTCTTTCACTGACACTGGTTAAGTACCAAGCTCAGTAATAAGAAAGTTTTGACATGACTGGAGCAAGATAACTCACATTAGGTACCTAATGTTTTAGTCATGGGCAATTGGATAGGAATAAATTGTAACAATGCCAATAGAACTGATATTAATGAAACTTCTAAAGAAACTCAGGCTATCAGTTCTAAATATCTAGACAAATTTACGAATCTGATTTTTTTTTAATACTATCAGAAGATCAAAGACGAGTTCCTAAATGTGCTATTTTCCATTTCTCTGTGGTCCCATAGGGGTAAGACTCTCAGTACGGAGAGAGAAGGGTAAGTTGCGAGATAAGCTGCCCGTCGGGGCTACCCCCTTATCTCAGATGACTTATATACACGATTTTCTCTGAAAGAGAACGCAGATATAACACAAAATATAGTGAGGACAGTAGGATTATCCTGCAACCTCCAAATATCCTTTATTTTTATACGATTAATCCCATCAGTATATTATTTGAATGCTATTATTATAGCAGGAGTAAAGAAAACCTAATTTTACATTGACATGCCCGATATAATCTAAAACGGTGAAGACTGAATGTGAAAAATAAATTTAATAATTTGGTATCCCAGCTTAGGTTAATGCCCACCTTAAATATGTTATTTAACCTTGATGTAATGATTCCAGAATACCTTCTATTGTTTATTATTTACTCATTTACATTATTGATTTAGATAGTAAACCATCGATTTATAAATTCCATCTATTTTGTTATTCTAGTTCGGTCATATTTCCTCACTCGATTATATTTATTTTTTCATTTCTTAGATTATTATCATCTCTTGTTTATCGTAACACTGAAGAACGCCAACAGCATAGGCCAAATTTAAAAATGGGTGTATTGTATTTTCTTAAAATTTATTATCTAATAAGTTCCGCTTTCAGGTATAGGTAAAATATAGTTATAATGATTGGTACAAATATAAATTCCTTTTTGAATGGATAAACCAGAAAAAAAATGCAAGCCTAGACTAATATTAGACAGAGTAGATTAGATAGCAGATATTAGACAGCGTAGATTAAATTATTATTGTACTATAAATAATTGATTAATAATTATAACAAAATATTTGTTAAGAGTTGGTAAGAAATAAAAAAAGCTATCAAAAAATTTAATTAATCTCACTTTGATGGCTAATCTGCAGGCTACATATTTAATTTCCTTCATTTTATAATATATGTTTGAGGTATCAAGGCAACTTGTTCAGTACACTAAAGATTTATCATACTAAACTGTTCGCACGAATTTTTAGTGAATAACTTCTCTGTGCTAAAGTGTAATTTGTTAATATAAGCTGTTATATTACAAAAAGTAATATCCATGTTCATTAAACTTTATTGAAATCTTGTTCTTTATTATTTTACTTAGTATTTATTACCTTAATTAGTTAAAATGATGTTTTATTAATTTTTTAAACTAATATTATTATAATAGTAAACGATGTAGATTAAAAAGACAAGTTTCACTATTGGTTTTTCCTCAATATACAACTTCTATGAGATTCTTTCTTATTTATTTTTCTGATTCCGTTTAAGTTGAAAAAAAATAATAATATGTTGACACCCTTAGTAAAATGATGAACATAAGTAGTTGGGAGAACTGTAGATTAAAGACTGACGTCGATCACGAAATAAGCAATGTCTTAGAAAATCATTAGTTAGAGCATATAATGTCAAACGAGTTTCTATACCTTAACATAATCACCAAAGGTTAGAATGTATATTTGTTTGTGTTTGTGCCCTTACATATATATATTTTTTATTTTTACATTCTGATGGAGTATTTCTCCGTGGCTTAGAACTTTTCTTCCGCATAAAATTAGGAAGTTATATTTAAATTCCTTGCCAAAAAACATTTTAAACATCCTGCAATAATTATCTTCAATATTACCTCAAGGATACAAAGGGTTATTAAAACCTAGCTGACATAAATTGAGACCTCCGTTATGAGGTTGTTTATGGCTCGACGATGAATGAGTTAATGAACATAACAATTAACAACCTCAACTTGGAGGAAAGAATTTGTTTATTAAAAGCCAGCTGCCAATATGTGACCTCTGCAGTAGTGCATGTGAATAACTTTATCTTCCAATTTTTAATTTGAAAAATTATTAAAATATTCATTTTAAGTAAAGCAGTTTTTAATTATTTAAAGAACTTCTTTCTTTTATTTATTACGACAGACCGTGGAGGTCCAAGGCCTCCCGCGATGTACTACGAAAATATATCGCGCGAGTTACTTAACACAAATATCAGTGAAGACTAAAATGACTTTATTCTTTACAAATTACAAGTACAACATAGTTTAATGATTACAAACATTTATCTACCTTAGCTAGTCAGAGCTGGAAAATATATATGTACTCTGGAGAAGAGGGGATAGGAAGAATAATGAAATAGGAGAAGGGGTTTTGACCAATCGGATAATTTTAAGAGACAAGGTGGGGGTAGTGAGCCTATGAAATTTTAGAAGTAAATATCTGGAAGGGGGGAAAAGGCGTGCCGAGAAGTTCGGAGGTCTGATTTCTAAGAAAGACGCCATGACCTAAGACTTGTGTGTACTGACTTACATATGTTAACCATAAAATAGTTTGATTGATGCAAGTCCATTGTGAGATGGCAGCATGTACCTGCCTAAGTGTCAGCCCTTGCTATTGATATAGGATACTAAGGGCTTGAAAGGGCTGTTAGAATGGTCTCAAGGGCCTTATGGGGACGTAGTTGTTTTTATTGAGTTTCTTTTGTAATGAATTGTGAACACATGGAACCATATGTCTAAAGTGACTGAATCTACAGTTGGGCAAGGGGCAATTGATTAAATTTATAATACTGGTTCCTTAACTCGCGTTTCTTGACGGAGATTTCATAGGATGGTTTTGTCACTCCTACTTTTTTTTTTGGAGTGCCACCCATTGGCTAACGGACCTCACAAATGCCCGGGGGGAGGCTGTGAGTGAGTATTGTGTAATTAAGTGGCCGGGGCTCGAACTGACAACCTTTGGGTAGGCAGTCAAGCGCGTTACCATGCTGCTACCGTCGCCACCCTAACGACTTCAGTTTTTTAAGACATATATAGTTACATTATAATTTACAGCTGACAACTGAAATAATTATTTCTCTCTTATAACTAACCAGACAAAAATAAGCAATGTTACTGTAAATAAAAACGTCTATTGAAAGTAAATAAGATAAGTCCAAACCTAAGTGATTGTTTTAGTTTCAAGAAACTTTCTTTTTTCCTCAGAAAAACGGAAGACAAAATATAATTTGCAAGAAAGAGACAAGGGATCGACAGTTGGACTGAGTCATCTTCAGAACTGGATACTGAGGACCCGATAAGCGAACGGCCGGAGGGTGGGAGGGGACAGGTCGTAAAGAGAGTTTACTTTGAGTTTTATTGCAGGGCCTGGTCGTTATGTTGTTCCCTCCCCGACCTGGATTCCACAGTCCCTTCTCTATGCTCCTTCCTTGCATAGGATTTTTTATTTCTGGACAAAACGGTGCTGTCTGTGTAGATGTAAAGTGGTACTGTTCTTTAACCATAAACATCGAATATTTCTGCTGGAAATCTAAAGATTGATGGGTGCTAATAAGCTTGTGTTATAAAATGGGCACAGTTAATATATCAAAATATGATTCAGTCTCGACAAGGTAAAAATATGATATGAACGAATTTTCTATAAATATTTGGAGACATTTTATGTCACTCAAAATAAAACTCAAAAACCTATATTTTATTAATTTGATCAAAAATGCTCTTTCATTTTGTTAAGCGTAAAAATAAATAATAAATATATAACCATAACTTGTCTATCTATCTATCCATCTATCTATCTATATATATATATATTTCTTTTTCCTTTCGTCGGCCCAAGACTCCCATTGAAGTCCTATACTACCCCACCTATTCCTATTA
>NW_027114724.1:31736-32746 GCF_000696795.3 Halyomorpha halys | reverse complement strand
CCTACATTTATAGATTCTCGAGTTGTTGACAGAGGGAGTTAGGTATTAAGATTTATACTACACAGTCTGTAAATATAACTCCCCCCTGCCAGTTTACGAACAATTCCTCGTAAACTCGAAAACAAAACAAATAAAAAGACATCATCCGAAAGATATTTCCAATAGAACAAAATGATAAACATACACAGTCAAAACTAAGAAACATTACAAACAAAAACTTGTATTTCTGAAACATTACAAACAAAAACTTGTATTTCTACTTGTCCATTCTATTTACACAACTCCTTGTTTATCACTTGCACTTTGCACTGTAACTTCCCTCAACTCACCATACACCATTTCGGTAGCTATGTACATCGTATTGAAATTACACAAATAAATAAAATATATACAACAATAGCAAAAAAAAAAATTATGATTTGTCGAGAAGGTATCCCAGGTGTCTACAAAGTTGCAATTGCGGGGAACCTTAGCTGTTCAACATGAACTGTCCGCTTTTTCTTTGGTTCCTGTAGACTTTCGCTAGTAACGACATTGTGTTCTCTAATCGTAACCACCCGGAATGGACCCTCATAGCGTAGGAATTCTTTCCCCCAGTTAGACCCCAATCTCCGATACACAATCGTTCCGATTTTTACGTCCCCTATCACGTCCCGGAGATTCGAATTCTCCCGCGCCATATCGCCATCTCTGATGCGCCATAGCAACCTTACTGAAGAGGTCAATGGCTGTCACCCACTTATACCCTTTCCAGGTGAAGGAGTCTATCTGGATGTCACAAAGTGATCTATGGGCTGTAGGCGTCTCTTCTTGCACTGCTTTAGGAGGATGGCGGTCATATTTCGTGCTAAGGTATAGATTACAACCGCCTAAGACCTCTTGTACTGTCTTCTTCATTCCCCACCAGAAGTAGCGTCGCTTGAGTGCTTGTATTGTTTCGCTTAGCCCGCGGTGGTTCGTCTTCCCTTGATGGTACGCGAGAGTGACCTCTTTTTGTCGCTCCTCATCTC
>NW_027114724.1:28036-29704 GCF_000696795.3 Halyomorpha halys | reverse complement strand
TTGGGCCCAGCACATCTCCGTCCTTAAAAAAAAATTTCCGAATATTCGCACATGACTCTAGTTCTCCAATCCTCTTCCCTTTTAATCGCTCCCACCCTCATGCTCTTATCCCTTTTTAGGCCCTGACATTCGAATTGCTTTTTCCCAATTTTTATGTTCCAGCGCCCCGCTTTGTTCTTAATCTGCGCTCCCGCCTTTCCCAGTAGATCACACCCTAAAATTACTTCATAGTATCTCGGCATTTTATTTACTACATGAACAGTAAGCTTGTGTCCACTTACCCCCCATCTACTTAACCCTATCTTCGACTCTCCTAACACGCTACAGGGTCCACCCTAGGTGATTAGTTTGCAACTACATACCTGTACCTGGGGTGTCTCCTCTTGGCCACTCCATCTTCTCAACGCCTCCTGGCTCAGGATGGTGTTCGAGTTCCCTCTGTTGATGAGACATCTCACTCCTCCCACGCTGATGATAGGCAGGCCGCCCTGCTTCCCCTTGATGCTGTAGTTCACTAATATGCGGCCGCCTCTCCGCTGATACTCTCCTCACGTGTCGACCTGGCTTCTCATCCTCTCAGACGCCCGCCTCCATCCCTGTCTGGGATCTCTCCGTGTGTCCACCGGTCTAGTATGCCCTTCCTCCAACTCGGACTCTGATGCCTCGGAAGTTCCTGGCGACTCCGTGATTGATCCTCCCGATCTTATCACCCTGTTCTTCCTTACTCGTTGGGCATTTACCTCCATGGGCTCGCCAAGGTTCGCTTCTCTCCTCTTGTATATGTAAGGGCATTGTTTCGCGATATGTCCTTCGTTACCGCATTCAAAGCACCTGGTGCGTGGGCACTGCGCCACCAGGTGTCCGATCTTGCCGCAACCGTGGCATTTTCCTTGTTTCACTCTATTCTCCTGGTATCTCGCCCTGTCTCTTCCGCTATCTCTATTTTCCCGCCTTCTCCCAAAATTTTGAAAGTTCCTCGGCCGATTGTATTCCACCCGCATCCACCCCGGCTCTTCCACTTCCATGCGGGCTTCCTCCTCTCGGGCACATGAGTCCATTAGTTCTTATGCACACTCAACGAAGGATCGCTCTCTCGGCAGGCCCTCCCTTTTTCCTAGTTCTTTCGCAAACTGGACCTTTAGTATGCCCGATAGAAACTGCATTCGGCCCTCCACTTGGTCTGCCGCCATCATTTCACTTAATTTGTCCGCAATACGGTTGTACCTTGCTAGTAGCTCGCCAGCATACTGCTTAGGCCTCTTCACATCCCTAAACATCTTGAAAATATCTTCTTCTGGGGCCCATCGCCCTCCTCCGAATGCCTTCTTCAGTCTCGCTTTGACTACGTCCCAGGGTGTCTCCTCGTCTGCCTGGATCTGATTAAGAATGCTGCGTTTCACCCTACAGACGACCGCTGCCCTCAATGCTTCGGCATCATCACTATCTAATGTACTCTCGTTTGTCTTGGCGACAATACGAGCTATTAGTCTGTCCTCTCCTTTAAGGAAATGAATCAATTCCCCCGTCTCACCGGTGAATCGTTCCAGGTCGGAAACAGTTTTCCTCAGGTCTTGAGCCGTCGCCGTGCGGACCTTGACCCATTCTAAGGTGGTCGCGTGAGCTCCTGCCAATGAGACTTCCGGTAGCGGGGCCAGCTCCGGTGGTTGG
>NW_027114724.1:11738-23896 GCF_000696795.3 Halyomorpha halys | reverse complement strand
AAGGAATAAGATCTAACACGTTTGAACTTCTGTAACAAACTGGCTTTGTTGGGTTCAGTACATCTCTTTATATACATTCCATCAGCTGATTTAAGTCAGCTGACATCGAAGTAACAGCTGACTCAGACCGTAACCCCCCCCCCCAGTTTACGAACAATACTCGTAAACTAATACTATATAATATAATAACATAGAAAATAAAAACAATAAAGACAAGTTATTAACAATAAAAAGAATCCTATATACATATCATTGTAAAAACTCACAAGCTCCCTTAAATAAATGCTATGGCGTTCTTCACGCCTGGCTGTCACCAAATTGTCGTGATATTGCCCGTCTCATACTTGCTGCTCTCAACTTTGAGCAATCCAGTGGTCTTCGTCTTCCATAAAATCTGCCGCCTCTTGTCGTTTATTATGTCCTCCAATTCCTCAATCTCTACTGGTCTTCCTTTTTCCAAGCTCTCGTTAGAAGAAGATTCCACCTTATCATCTTCCTCCACCACATTATGTTCTTCTTCCTCTTCCGGTGTCCACTCCCGTAGTAATTGCCTAGACGGTTCATCGGCCTCCTACTGCATTTACTTTAATTGCTCGAGACAACCAATCGGCTACCACATTTCCTTTTCCTGATTTATATATTATGTCCATGTTATATTGTGCTAGAAGCTCCTTCCAACGCTTAATCCTAGCCAAGATTCCTTTAACTTCCCAACCCATTGCAGAGGCCTGCGGTCGGTGTGTACCCTATCCCGGTGTTTTTCTGCCAAACACGTAAGATCTAAAGTGGTCAACAGCTCATACTATCCCCAAGAAATCTCGTCCCAACGTACTGTATCTGGTCTCCGTCTCTGTTGGGCACCTACTAGCCCTGTGCTGTATGCCACAGGGCCATTCACCTGGAACGCTCTTCTTTATAACCGACCACAATGGTTATAAGTTTATAAGTCCCACAACAGTTGGGATTGCCAGTATCCACCAGGCACCTCAATCCTGCTATCTCTACTAAAGGCAGACTGCCGCTCTTCTCCCTTACTTTATAATTCAGCAGTATGCGGTCGTCCCGCTGACAACCCCTTCAGATGTCTCGCGTCTTGCTCTCTCCAGTCCCTCGCCTCCATTCTCCTCTGTTCCCTCGTTTCCATCCTCTTGTTTCCGCCCTGGCCCCTTGATTACCTCGGTTCCGTGGCTCCTCGACTTCTTCTTCTGTCTCTGATGCTCCTGATGATTCCGTAGATTTATCTAAAGATTCACTCAACCTACGGTGGCTCTTCACACGGAAGAGCCACCGTATGATGGACAAATACATAATAAATGCCCTATCTTTCCACAACCGTGACACTTACGGTCCACCCGACTATTGTATCTGGGTTTAGCTAGGCTTCTTCTATTTTCTTGGTTTTCTTTTCTCTCTCTCTTCTACCCTTTACGTGTTCTCTCCTTCTCCAAGGGTTGGTCATGTTTTTGGGCTGTTGGTATTCGATCCGAGTCCGAGTCCACCTCTTCTACTACTATTTGGGCCTCTACCCAACCTATATATAAGTTACGGTCTGAGTTAGGTGTTGCTTCGATATCAGGTGATTGAGAAGATCAGCTGATCGATATAAAGCGATGTACTGAACCCAATAAAGCCTGTATTTTACAGCAGTTCAAGCGAGTCAGGTCTTATTCCTTCTTCTATTTTTTACATTTTGCCTTCGCCGATACTCAAGTTATATATACATATATATTTGTATATACGTCCACTCAGCTTGTATGGAATGGTTGTGCGCTGCAACCGTCATTATAATCTCCTCCTCTGATTCCAACCCCTTGTCCATAATATAGACCAGTGATCACTAAGAGTACTGTGTAGCCTCTTTATCCCGCTTCTTTACTTAAGATGCCACGGGGCGTTTACGTGCCAAGCAAGTTTCAGAACTTTTATTTCACCTCTAATAAGAGAGTTTCCAAATTCTCGTCCAACATCAGACGAAATACGGTCATCACAGAATATCCACTGAATTGTCTTTCACCTGACACGCCAATGCTATCTTGATAAATAGCCCTAGGACTATTAACGACTTATAAAGTTTACACGACACAGTGTCAATCTGAAGATCGCTCAGCGCATTGTCTGTGGCTGGTGTTCCTTCTTGTATCGCTCTCGGTGGGTGCCTGCCGTGGGTTTTACTCATACATACGTCACAACCTGCGTCCTGTGTTCTTCACTGTATCCTTCACCAAACGTATCTACGATTTAGAGCTTGAAAAGTCTTGTTTAACCCCCGATGATTTGTTTTACTGTGATGGCATTCAAATGTAAATTAATTTGCTGTTGCACATCCCTAATTGTGTCCACCATCAGAGTACAACGGATGAAAGTAAGGTCCACACCTACCTGGGCTCTGTTTCATAATAAAGTACAAACTAATACTATTAGTCTTGTTGATTTATATTAATTCAATTACACAGACTTGTACAATAGTAACTTTGTATTTTTTAATTCCTGTAATATCTCTAATAGTCATCCCTATCATGAAAAAATAAGTATTAGTATTATTACCACACTAGTTTCTACACTTGTACTATGAACTAATACTATTAGCTTTCATTATGAAACAGGGCCCAGCTCTGACCACCTTACCCTTTTAATCTTAAGCCTTATTTAATACCTCATGAAGTGTTCGATTTCATTCTCCCTAGCTCCACTGATTATTCTATTTCCATTTTTTTGTTTTGCAAATAATCATGACACTGATGATTGAAATGTTTTGTGCCACAGAATAATAGTACTAACCTAAACACAAGTAAGTAATTTTTGAAATATGGAGGAGTTACGAAAATTATAATGCAACAATAACCAAGATTATTATCCTATGATGTACTTAGCCATCTCACATCTTATAGTTATTCCCTTATCAATTCTCATCTGTATTGTTCGTAAGTTAAATATAATTATAATCATTTAACATTACCAACATATTAATTATTGCAACTTTCTAATAGATAACGTTGAGATAATGGTGAGGTGTTTTAATTTATACACATGATCGCATGATGCACTTGAAAATAAATAATACATAATCTTCATTAATCAGTGAATAAATGAAGTGCTGAAAGTTGGTGGATGATGACAATAATTGTGCATAAATATGATCTTTAGAATTGCAATTTTGCTATCTATCTTTCAGGTTATGTTAGATGCATATATAAATTTTTATTGAGGTAAAATTTTTGTTTGATAATAAATATTGCTTTCAATCGAACTCTCAATTTGATAAAACGATCAAAAATTGGCTAATCGGGTTAATAACGAATAAGCTATCTAAAAAATATGCATAACAGCACTGAATTAAATTTTAGCCAGATGAAAAAGATGAAAGGACGAAGAGCTCGGGCTTCATTTAATATTTTAAAAAATATTGAGTACAAACTTTTTCAGATAAACCTGTTAAAGAATTATACACAGTCCCAACCCCTTAAATTATTTTAGGGGCTGAAGTTACTCAATAAAGTTTTACTCAACCCCAGTAATCTCCACTTCCACTTTTCTCGCTAAATAATTGATATTAAAAAAATTAAGTTTCAAATTAAAGGGATAAAGTGAAATTTGAGTAATTGTATTAATTTATTCAATTCCAGTCGGAACACGTAGAAGAAAAAGGAAAATGAATGGAGAATAAGTTTGAAGATTTCTTGAGCTAGAAACAGTGTCGAATCCTAATGGAGCACTTAAACCTGTCCCCATATCCTTCTACCCTCTGTTAAGGACTTAAATGAAGGAATTCTTGCGGCAACTTCATTTGGTTAGGGAATTCCGTCACGTTTGACTGCTACTCCCTTCAGAATTTCCTCTTATGTAAAAATATTTCCGTCTCAATCTTCTCATGAGGCCTACTCAAGGGCTGCTTGAATAAATTTTAATATCTGAGGAATTCATATTGCTCATATAGATTGTTACGTAAAAAAATTAACCAAAAAAGATAATATCGCTTTTATGTTCAAACCAGCACTATAAAAATTAAAGCTTGACTGAAATATTTCAAAATAGCCCTTTATAAATCATTGGGTATTTTATTCATTTTATTAAAAAAAAAACTTTGTAGATGTGTTTCCATAATAAGATTTAAATAGGTCCGTATTGATTTTTAGCTTAATATTTATAAATAATTATTTATTGAAAGCTTACTTTTTATCAAATCCTGGTCCAGAACTTACAGCGGTTCTCATGTTGTCCCGTTAAAGCGACTAAAAGACTCCAGGACCATAGGTATTTATGAACAAGCTGCTATGAGAAATTACTTGAGATAAACTTTAATTTTCTCCCTTAATGATCTGAGTACCCAAAAAGTTGGCAAATTAGAGAAATTACTTCAAACAGTAAAACATATAGAAACAAATTTTAATCAATTTAAGAAATTTTAAGTATTATGTTATATTTTAATGGAAGAAATATTGTTGTCAAGTGAAAAGTTCAAATTCAAAAGAGTTGAGAAAATTAAAACCTTTCTTCATTTAGTTGGGAAGGATGAAATGTTTAAATATAGTTGGGAAATCAGTTTTGTACTACTATTGTAAACACATGTAATACTGCTATTAATATTATTACTGAAACTTCATAAATAACTAAGATAGTATATTAGTGGATGTAAATATTAAAGTTAATAGAATCACTAACAATTTCCTGGCTAAATATCTATTCTGGATGAAAATTCTTCAACTCGGCAACAACTATCGATAAGTGAGCATACAAAACCATTAATAAACTATAAATTATAATTCACGGGAACTTTTTATGAAGTTCTAATAACAAAAGAGGATTTATACAATATTGAATTAAAATACATTCTGTCCTAAAAAGTTAAAAGGTCTAACATTCAATTTTTTTCAAAATGTATTTTATACAATATTTACATTATGTATGGGACTCCGAACCAAGTCTTAACCACTCCTACATGTGAATAGCTGAGGTGAAGTTCAGGATATCACAGCTGTATCGTGGTCCTTTCGGAAATTCCACCAAAACGCATGACAAAAAAAATTGTAATCAGGGCCTTTAAGGCTTTTTTACAGTAAAGTAGGTCTAAGAGACACAAGAATCTGCTATGTATACTATAGAGATTTAATCGGAATGCCAGGATAATCGCTGAAGGCAATTATCCAAAATAAGTTAATTAATTGATTACATATTGAGTCCTAAAAAAATATTATTATGATTGGATTCTTTTCCAAAGGCTATTTGTGTCTTTACCACTCTACCAATTAAATACCTTTATATTTATAAAATGTTTTTACCATTAATTATATAGTATAGGGTGTTTTTTTAAGCCCGATAGAACTTGAAATTGTAAAAAATAACACAAAAAATTAAATTGTAATCAAAATTTTATTTTTTTTCGAAAGATCAATACCTGACATTAACATTTGAAAATGATTTCGGGCATATGGGCACCGCGGCTGTTCTTGACGAAGCGCATTCTGGACGTCCAATTTTGGGCCACTTTTTCGAGCACTGCTGGCCGTATGTCACGAATAACACGAACAATGCTGGCCTCCAAGGCGTCAATTGTTGCTGGTTTATCAGCATAAACCAGTGACTTCACGTAGCCCCACAGGAAATAATCGAGAGGTGTCAAATCGCACGACCATATGCGGCAATTTTGCTTATTAAAAAACCCGTTAAGCCAAAAATGCGCCTCATCGCTGAACACAATTTTACAGAATGCGCTTCGTCAAGAACAGCCGCGGTGCCCATATGCCCGAAATCATTTTCAAATGTTAATGTCACGTATTGATCTTTCGAATAAAAAAAAAATTTTGATTACAATTTAATTTTTTGTGTTATTTTTTACAATTTCAAGTTCTATCGGGCTTAAAAAAACACCCTATACAATAAAGGGTCGTATATTGGGTTATATAATAGTATATAAACTACATAAAGAGATTAACTATTTATTTACAATTTATTACTATGATTAAAATGGTTGTAATGATTCAAATAAATGATTGCCATAAAATATCGGATATTACAATATTACTTATTGTTTAATTTATACTTATAGCTGCTGATGCCGTGGGATGTAGGTGTCGTCTTGTTCATAAGGGATGTCCAGGTCTCGTGGCCCTTCTTATGAATTCGGCTGGTCGAAGTGCATCTTGCTTCGCTCCAGCTTCTGCTGCTCTCTTAACCCTGGTACTCTTGAACTTAACCCGTCTCAGCCTGCCCCTTGACTGTTTTTCTTGACTGATCTAGATTTCCTGTGTTTTCTCCCACTTCCCTTTTAGGGCATAACCTTATTTTTGAATCTCCTTTCTCATTGGCCATCGGTGACCGAACCCTCCCGAGGTAGGCTCCCCCTCCTCAGGACTTTTTCAGTGGATGAAAAGGATTGACATGTCCAGGAAGGGTCTGCACCTGCTTAATTTGATTCCGATCACTCGTCAAACCTGTCATTTTTGTTAGAACACTTAAGGGTTAGCCAATCTAATTTTCTCAGGGGACTTTGGTAATGTGACAAACGAACGCAGAAAGAGACTCCTACCCTAACCAGGTATCGGGGACAGATAGAAAAAAAACTTAATAAACGACATATTGTTGTAATCATGGCTAATACCTCGATACATAGCAAATCTTAGAACTGATCTGTATTCCCTAAATTGAAAAATGTACTGTCATCTGAAATACTTTAAGTGAAGAGATCCGTTAAAGACTGAAACTAGACTTGCAATATATTTTCACATCTCATTCAACACTCTCTACCTCAAAATTTTTGTGTTGGCAAGCGTAACGACCAATTAAGTTTCCGCAAAGTAAATAAGTCCAAATACAAATATGGGGCCAATAAGTAAAAATCAAAACAACCGCTGACTAACTAATTCATTTTTTTTTTAATGTTTGCTCACCTGTTAGCGCAAGCATGGTTCCCGTCCATGGAAATACAGATTTGCTTCCCTAATGTTTAAAAATAAATAAAATAAGTTTTAAAAAAAATTTTTCCTAAATCATGTCTCGGAAATTTTTGTTATTATTTTTATTTTCGGCGTATTTATGGTTTGAACTTTTATGTATGTTTCTGATAAATCAATGCATTGGTATATATATATATTTAGTTTCATAAAATACCAACATCCTTTATTCTATAAAAGTTATTTTTATTTTAGTAAGCAGTCTAGACCCAATCTTGTTGGGAGAAACATATATTAAAGACAATAACGTTATAAAAATTAAACATTAGAAACATGATAAGTAGATATCACATAAAGACATTGTTTTAATGCGAGACGAAATGATGGTTAGGTTGAGAATAGAAGAACATGTAATATAAGGTATTGAAAACAAGTACTGCATGAAACGTCCACTTCAAAAAAGAATTTAAGAACTGACAAAGAGTTGATGTAATGTTACATTATCACCTTTTGAGAAATACTTAACAGACATTAATTTTAAGCTTTCCCTTCATAATAGGTTGAAGACTCTTATATCGAAGACTAAAATTGTTCCCAAACAATAATTTTTTAAGATCTTTAACAATGCTAAATAAAATATAAAAAGTTGTGTATATTCAAGAACAGAGAGTCTATCCTAAAGAAATAATAAACAAGTGAAGAGACATTCACTTCTGAGTGGGTTTTCAGACTTCCTTTAGCAAAATCAATCAAAAACTGAATTTATAGATCTTTTTTTTTTTTATATATAATTGTTCCCGTAAAAACAAGGAAAACTGCTAAATTTTCCTGATCAAGTTTCCACTTCATTGGATAGGAGCTATATATAATATTGTTGTATTCTAGTATCAGTTATGAAAATCGATAAAGAGAAAACTTGGCAAGGAATATGCTGCCAATCAATCTTAAAACATCATAATTTCCATATTCAAAAAATTAAAATTAACTTTCTTCTTAATTGTCTCAAATTTTAGCTTTTGATGAACTCTAGGTGTTAAAATATAAAGGGTTTCACCTTTAAGTGATGGACGAGCCTTCAACGACACGGCAAGGAGTAGGTGACACAAGCACTGATAATCACAGATGTGGATTTTTTAAATGTAATTGAAGCTGATTATGATGGCCTTATAGTACCAAAAACTGGGGATATAAAAATGTTCAAAATTAATTTTAAAATGATAAATTTTGAGTTATACAGATCATACGCTTAACAACACTCTTATCCAAAACCGCCCTACCAAGCAAACAATTGACATAAAAAATGATCAAACACAATAAACACTGCACTTTATATATTTCCGACATAACAAGTACGGATGTTCATGATCTATAGAAACATAAAAACTCTTATGCAATTCAAGGAAGTTTCTAAATCCTTATCATAATTGGACTTTAGTGAGCTGAGGTACAACACTTCAAAAATGCCATTTTTACTAGTTAGACTATCTTTCTTGTTCTTGTCGAAATTACATGGGCCTTCAGTCTTTAATGGTGGAACAAATAACCTCCAATTTTGCACACCTTAGTACTTTTTGTAACGTTTGTACATATGTCTTTTGAAACAAAAAAATAGAAATGAGAAAACATGTTTTATTACACATTCCTGTAAAATTTTGTATGAGTATTTGTTCCATAATCTTTAATGATATTTTAAATATTTAAGACCACAAAAGGTTTAGAGAAAAAAAGGATTAATAAAAATTAAAAACTTTATATGAGTCAGTAATGGTTGTCATGAAAACTCCACACTTGAGGCTAATTTATTTCACAATATTATAATAAGACTGAAATAGTTAATCCACCATATTATAAGAAGGCTGAAATAGACATTTGGTATTATTTAAAATAACACCTAATAACTATTTCAGCCTTATTATAATATGGCGTAATAAACTTGCCTCTTGTTAGCCATTTATTACACTAGACAATACTACCTTAACCGGAATCATATCAACACCTTATTATGCCACAAGGCAATCAAAGGGAAAAGGCACACTAAAGTACATATCATGTATTCCATGTATGAATTTTTTTTTTTTTTTTTGTCTGTGTATCCCACCTACTCCTACTTCTCCGACTTCTCCGACTGGAGGAGTTCATGTTCCCTCCCACTCTATGCCGACTGATGGGAAGCTACATCATCGGAAGATCTTTCGTCTTACGAGTCGGCAAGAGGTTTTCGTCACTGTCCCCACCACTTGCGGAGTACCTCAAGACAGTCTGGGACCAATACTGTTCGTCGTTGTCATGGCACTAGTGATCTCAATGCAGCATCCAGCCGCAATGGTATCAGCCTACGCGGACGACATCGGCATCTACGCCTTCAGCATGAATGATAAAACGGATCTTACCCTGGCAGAAACTACCGCAGGTCAGGTATAGCAAATAAGTAAGCAGCTATATCTAAACAACACCTGTATTGGCTTCCACTAAATAGTCTAATTTTCTTAGTTTATAGTAGGTTCTCAGATCATAAATGTCCTAACTTTACCGGTTTTTAAATTATTGGGAGAGTGAGAAGGATTGACATCCTCACTATTACCTATAATCATATACCTCATTATTTCAAAAATGAGATATTACAGCAGTGTTTTTTTTTTTTTTTTTTAAGTTAACAGTAAACTTAACTTGTACACAGTAAACAGTAAACTCGGATAGTGATAATTATATAACTGATGATTAATAACAATAAAATATTATTGTTTGCCTTCATTTGTCAAGGTCTATACTTACATAATTTTATTTACTCACAAAAATTACTCAAAACAAAGATGTGCGGTTTTCAAATAAATTTCAGGGGCATCGGTAGGATAAAGTTAATCAACAATACCAAAACAGCACACTACAGAAGATATGTCGAGGGACATCTCTTGAAAGACGTAACATGACACACATTCATAACGAACTACAGTTAGAAACTGTACAATAAATCACACGGAGACACATTAAATTCTTTGACAGTCTCCCTGCTTCCTTCAATCCAGTATTCCAGTCTATCACTCCATCCCCCCTTCCTGCGAGGTGGCAGGGCAGGAAAGGTTCCAAAAACCCTATTAACATCACCTCATAACTCCATCTTCTGATGCACCCCCACCCCCTCCCTCACACTTCTTTTCGACTTCTGACTGTTTTTCTTATTATTTCACCATTATCTATCGTCTTTTTTAATTAATGCTTTTATTTTTATCTTATATGCGATACAACACGAGGAGGGCCCTCACCTCCGGACATAAAATAGCTCCTTTTTAGAATGGATAGCTCATATATGACATTAAACATAACAGGTAACGTTAAAATACCAAAGGTAGTAAAACGTAAGACACAACACGAATTACTTTTCTTTTTCACAGTAATGCACTTACTAATTCACTTTTTATTTCTGTTTTAGAGGGTTCGGAAAAAAAAAAAAAAAAAAAAAAAAGGATAAAGTTAATTACTTGGTCTTTGCTATTGACCTAGGGTATCAAAACACATATTTCGGGTTAAATATATATTAATGTTTTTTAACCTAAACGTCTCCGTTGATGTCTAAAGAGAAAACTTTTAGTTGGTAAGAAAACTGTAAACATTTTCCTACCTTATTTTTCTTGAATTATTTTTTTTTTAACAAAATAAAAAATAAACTCTTACACAAAATAATGTTAGTAATTTTAATAAATAAAAATAAAATACTACTGATGAATATCAAGTAAATACTATGGCCAATAGCCATGCCGAATGCCAATACAAGCCGAATAGCAAGCAGTTTTAATCCTCTTTAGGTTATTTTTCAATTGTACAAATTAAAATACTAACTCTTCTTCTTATTAGTAATTATGCGTTTATCATCTACTTAAAAAAAAACACTTCTCGACATTACTGAATAGATGATCAAACGATTCCAAGTAATTATTTCTATACGATTACTGATCCACCTGACCATCAATAATTAATTAATAATCATCAGACCCTACATATCTGAACTTAACGCCAGGTTTCGGAAACGAGATGAATATTTTTTTACGTTACTTAAAACTAGATACATGTTAGGAATATTGAAGTATAGTACCTTGTTAGGAAAATTAAAAACCAAAAAAAAACTGTGAAATTTATACACTCACATTGGAAAAAGTAACGGGCTATTATTGACGACGGTACCAAAAAATGAGTTAGTGAAGGAAAAAAAAACTGTGAAATTTTAATTTGTTATATGGTGCTGAAGCAAGCTAGAGATACAGGGAGGGAAGGTGTGGCCTTTTAGCCTGAAGATCCAGGCCTTGTGTTTGAATAGCAATGAGAGGAGGCATCTGCATCAAACTATGAATAGTAATCGAGGAGCTGAGTTCTTGTTCTCCACCACCACACCACTGCACTCCCTCCTCCCAATGTAGGAAACACTATTTCTACATTAGCGAAAATTATTATTGTTATTGTATTGGGAAAATAATTGAAACTGAATTTAAAAAAAAAACAGAAATATTTCTAATAGTAGACATAATCATTATTTAACCCAACTGAAGTAGAATTAAAACCGATTCTGCACCTCACTCACTTTCAATGCTTGTATTTCTTTTCAAATAATGTGTTTAATCCTCAAAAGGGATCCTACTGAAAAATGGAAAAATGAAGAAAGGATCTTTTATCAAGAAAGCAAAAAATAAATCCACTCAAATGTTTCTTAGGGTCATACAGGTGATTCAATATAAAAATGTCAACTTCTTTAGTTTTACTATCCGCTTTTTCTTATTAACTCTGCGAAGAATATTATAAGTTAATAGTAGTTTTTAAAAATGATTTTTTTCTTAATTATTTAAAAAAATCTGCACTATATGAATTCAGAATATTTTAACTTTCAATTATCTACGTTTGAAATACACAGTCAGAAAGAGTTTTGCGATCGTATAAAATTTCGAATTACTGTTTTCAACGATTTTACGGTCCTCTGAGTCCAATCAAGCAAGGCTTGCGAGATAGTGTGCCTCTATCTCTTCCCGTGCTTGCAATTGAACAGGCTAGCTCTGAAAAAGAAATTAGTACGGAGCTGAGATAAATATTCCTAGTGAGCAACCAGGCAAACATATGCCATCATTGTTGACACCACCTTCAGCGGACCCGGCAACCATTCTTATAATGCCATCCCGGAAAAACAAGGAAATGAAATAGCCGGTATATGTATGTATGTATGTATGTATGTATGTATGCATGTATGTATGTATGTATGTATGTATGTATATATATATATATATATATATA
>NW_027114724.1:0-11606 GCF_000696795.3 Halyomorpha halys | reverse complement strand
AACATATATGAGAACAGTTCACGCCAGCGATAGGCTTAGTGGAAGAGCCACTTCATATCACTAAATTTTATGCTTCCTTCCGAGTTCCTCGAAAACAGCTCTAACAATTTTGATTGAATGTCATGCCAATGATATCAATGTACCACTAAGAGATCTTTGTTATTAGTTAGTTCCAATAGAATCAGTAGGAACAGTCCTGTTCCAGTAGAAACAGTTTGCCACAGCGTGACTAACATTAAATTGAGTAATAGATATTTTTAAAAATAGAAACACTTCTATCATCGTAGCTTCCACAGCTTTAGCGTCTTTTTCGAAGTATAGGCCCTCCATACTAATTTACTGGGTTCTTACGATTAGAATGTTTAACATCCAGTGGATCATACTTGAGATGAAAACACTTTGCCGAGCAGTGCTTATTACAGGCAATAAAATAAAAGGAGTATTCACTAAACCTTGCGCGACTGCTTAAAGGATTTATCCTTAATGTGATGGAATCTGTTTGCTCAATGGCATTCATTTACCTTGAATTATAATAGGTTCTATATCAACAAGATATGGCAACAGGATATACATAAGTGAAATTGTTAATATGAATATGGTGTTTGGACAATGTAGGGCATCGTCAAGAATTTTTCGTTTCATAATCATAACAAAACACAAACATGTTAACTTTAAAATATTTTAAATTCACATTATCAATTTACCTTGGTATTTGCTTATTCCATTTTTTTTCCTATATATTTTATTAAATAAGGCTTTATAAAAATAAACTTTATTTATTGCTTCATATAGATATACCTACTTCTTAGCTTAAAAAAAGCTCAATATTTCATAAAATTTAATTTATAAGTTTCATACATATACATTGTGTATATCGATACATTGTTTTTTTAATAAAAATAATTATTTATATGAAAACATTCCAAGAATAAAAATGGACATATTTAATTTTAATAATGGTCATACCAGACACTCCTCTGATATGTCAGATATGATCTGAAATTTTAAGGTAAATAAGTATAGAACGTAGAAGGAAAAAAAAATGAAATTATGAATATTTTTTTAACAATAATAACGTGGACCCGAAGGAACAAATCTGATGCTTAAAAAAAAAAATTAACCAAAAAAAATATGTCATGTCCAATAAAAAGCTCTTCGTGTGTGTAAAGAGTCTACCTTTAAAATGTGAAGTTTTATGAATGTGAAATTAATATTTAAGGCGTTTATATGCCCGAGAGTGACAGCAAGTTTTTTTTATGAAACCGGGACTACTTTATGCAGTAGATTTTTCACATTTTTTTTTTTGTTAATTTTCTCAAAAAATCCTAAACATTTTTAATTAAAACCTGCATGTTAATGAAAAATAAAATAAGTTTTATTCTCAGCTAGGTCTCATCCTTATTGAATTTGTATGACAGGCTTTAAAGGTGATTTTCAAAAACAAATTCCTCTAAAATATCATTAATTTTGTTTGTTTGAAAAAAAAAACAATTATTATTTCTTATGGCTATAAATAATGGAAAAATATTAATAAAGAATTTTATGAATAACTGAAGGTGAAAAAAATATATAGACTAATCCGATTCATGAGGAAAAATCAGCCCAAACATCCCGATTGGATTACGGCTTTGTAATCGTTTATCAATAGTTTTATTCTAAACAGGAACAAAATTTATATCCGTTATTTTTTCTTTGAGAGACCATAAGATACAGTAAAGATATAGCATTATAATAATTAATTTTTTTGTTACACAAATTTCGCCTTTCCGTATTTTTTTTTTTTTAAATCACAAAAATTGGTACTTCAACAGGAGTCCACCATTCCACACAAATTTTAGGGACGTTATGTGATCAGCGTACCGGACAAGATTTTTTAATCTAGTTATTATTTTAAAAAAAATATTGTGGTTTTATTTTATTTTTAAACCTTTCATATCTGCAAGTTTTATATATCTGGATATCCATTACCCACTATATATTAATCAGTAGGAAGCATTTTTTCTTGAATGGTTTAAAAAATTTATTTTAATTAGATCACCATTCTAGTTCTTCTAAGGAAATAATTTCATTATTTATTAGAATCACTAATTTTTGTTGGGATTACAACTATACTATTTGTCATACTATGAACTTTATTTTGCAATATTAAAAAAAAAGGTAAATGAACTCAGAAAATGTGAGATAAGCAATGAATTCTAAGTGTTAAGGAAAATTCGGTGAGAAACATGTTAATTAGAGCAGTTAATATTAATTATTTAACAATCTCCTTTGAATAACTTTTCTCGTCAGCTACGCTATAAATATTCTTTTACAGCCGGCTATTTTTCACGGAAGGAAATAAATATTGATTAAGTATGTTTTATCGAACCTTTACGTCAAATATATGAGTGCCATTATGCTGAAACAGCTGGTCAGTCATTACATGTAATCATGTAACAATTTATTAATATTTCTGGCAGTTCTGTTATATTTATGTATTGTCATATTTATTTTAAATGGAGTAGATCTAATAATAATTATTTCTTCAACGATACCTTTCCAAATGTTTTCGACGATAACTTAAATAATCTTATGAACTCTACGCAGAGTTGAAACTTTAGAACGATACGACATAGAGTTAACATGTAATTTTTTTTTTTAATCAAAATTCACAAAGAACCCTTAGAAACAAGTAATATAATTTAGACACAGAAGGTATTGATGTATATTATTTCTCAAAGTTTTCTTTCTGTCTGTACCTATATCTCACTTAATTCTTTATAAAAGCTAGCGATAATTTTGTGCTAAAAATAGAAGATTTGGATCATTAGAATACAGATGTAGTAATTCGCTTTATGCCGTCCCCTATTTCAAAGTGCCTCATTGTTATAAATATTTACAAAGTTACGGCCAAAGTGCAATGTCAGCTGACAAGCCGTGTACAGCTGATCAAGTAGATCATGTTTGCCTTTGACTTAACTGGTATTAAACACGAAACCTTTACATATAGAGGTAAGAACTACTTCTGAAGACAATTTTTTTTTTTACTGATCTCTTCAACTGCAATTTCATACGCGTTTAGTGCAAATTTATGAAGATAGTTGTGGTGGACAATAGCATATTACGGGACCCCATTCTGAATCTATCCCAAGAAAACCCACCGGTAGGAGTTCGGGCAGTGACAAATGAAATTTCAGCTCTACAAACAATCACAATGCCACAAGCACACGCCAATGTGCTGGAGTGGATAAATATTAAGGGGGCAAAGCCCAAGATCTGAGGAAAGCTGTTTCAGACCATGGAAAATTGTTTTTTTTTTCGTATTATAATCTCTTGTGACATTGTTACATGTTGTACATCGGCCAACCTACTCGCTATTAAAAATTCAAATAAATAAGACTACCGCAAAGGGCGGAAGTTGACGGTTTAACGCCGATTTTCAATTTCAGACGCTTTTTAAACATTGCTCGATTAAACTATCTGCTTGGGGTACTTAGTGGGGTGGGTATTATTATTTCCGTTCAAAATAAAACAGCATTCATTAATAAATATTTGCTCCTAAATTACATAAACATTTGGTAATTAACCCATGCAATGCGAATTATGCGCTCGGGTCAAAAAGTAAATTATTAGAAGTATCTAAATATTTATCACTCGCACGTCAGCTGTGAGTTTCCTCTTGTGTTGGATTCAACATTAGTCACTAGATAGTGACTAATATTATTGAAACAGTTATAGTGTTTAAGATATTAAAATGTAATCCTATTTCATCGAAAATTACATTAAAAAATAACAGAATATTATGAAAGTATAATCAGATATAATAAAATATATATTTTTTTTATAGTGGTGTAACATATAATACTATATCATATGAAAATAATATGCTAATTTTATTAACTTCAATTGATTTAAGTTATATTGTAATCGTTTTTAAATTACTCGTTAAAATAAATATACGATTTTGATGACCTAATAGACTAATTGGGAAAATTATACATTTATGAAATATTAGATATGGGATTTTAATTGAATACAATTGTTCTGATAGAATTTTTATTACTATGTAAAAATTAAGAAAAAATAAATTAAAAGGCTTTATTTATATATTTTTGTAGGCAATGTAATTTTTTTTCAAATTTGTGTTTGGGTATATTATCTGGTGTTTCAAATTCTACATTTTCGTCTAATAATTTTTTTTCTATTTCGAATGTTCACCCTTCTTGTAAAATTAACGATTAGAAATTCTAGAGGTAATTATACTTACTTACTTCAAGTTAGGTCTATAAACAAAACGCATTAACTCAACAATAAGTGGGGTATTACAAATTCCAGTAAGTGAAAGAAAAAAAATTCTGTTGTTACATATAAAAATGAAGTAAAAAAATCGCATTGTTTAGTTCTTAAATTAAATATAATGTTCCCGAAAATTGACTTAAAACACTTTCGAAGTAATTATATGTGCAATTTCATTGGTGTACTACATGGACTAGGTAAATTTATATTGACAAATTAATGATTTTTTTTTTGTGCAGGGGAGGGGGGGAGTTGTATATAAATTAAAAGATCATAGTAGGCTGCATTCATTTTTGTCATAAAATGGTATTCACTACTTTCAAAGAAAACGGCTCATATCAGAAAAAAATATAGTAAATATTTATATATAAACATATGCTTATAATAGAAGGTAGTTTTTCTTATTTTTTTGTACAACATGGGCAATCTTTTTACAATCAGCTACATACGGTCAACCAGTATTATTTCAAAACAGCTGATATTTTGAATCTCTGGGTCGCAATGTATATATCAGTGTAATTTATAAAATAAAAATAAGTGTAACAATTAAATTAAAAATAATTATTTTTTGAATTAGTGAAATTAATTAGGTTACCAATTCTTTCCACTCTACAAACAATTTAAACTACTAAACGAATACTACACATTTAAGCCTAAATACTGCCCAAACTTTGGAAATCCACAATGTGTGTATTGTGTTTTTCTTTTTGACAAGGAGTGATATGGTGTTAGTAGAATAGAAAGAGTTAGGGTAATGTTAAATTGATGAGACACTAGCTACGCCTACAAATACCCACAAGCCATCTCTCACATGACATGCTAGATCTCTACTATTGCAGTGCTTACCAACTTCTACTACTGTATTTATGTAACCTTATTTCAATTTATCGTACCTTCCATGTGTGTATAAGTATGTTTTATGCGAATTATTTTCATTGAACTAAATGAAGAAGTATTAATAACAAATGCCCATAAGCTCTAAAAAAAATTTAAATATTATACATGTATGAAATATAGTTGATAGAATATACAATTATTTATCAAATATGAACTGATATTGTTTTTTTTTAAGTCAGCAATATCAATTAGCCTTTTTAATTAAAAGAAGGATTTATTCAACCGAAATCGATTCTAAATTTTAATCGTCCTACATTTGAACCATATCGTATCTTGCCTATCCCGCCACCGTACCAATGCCCCCGATGCATAATGCATTAGCCACGGTCTGTTTTGACTTGATTTCCATCGTTTATGATTTCCATGACGAACAAAAATAACTACTTGTTGGACCTCTTGCCTAAATGTTCAGGCCGTATTGGAGACCATTTGAGTATGCAAAATCATGTAATATAAAGCTCTTTAGCTTTGTACATAAGTAGGAGTGAACCAGAAAAATCAAAAGGGAAAATCAATTTGAACGTGGTAAAAATTTAATAATTTTTATGAGCATGACCAGAAAAATTATTATTATGACTTTTTTTGCAAACTGAACAAAAATGTTTAACGTGTTTAATTTAGCTTTAGCATTTAAGAGACTTTTAGTAATATCTTATTTATACATAATGAATTTAATCAAGAGGAGTTTTAAAAGTCGTTTTGGAGAAAATAGTGAAATAGTCTAAAATCATTCATATAAAGTGGCATTTTCAGTAATTCGATTTTAGTGAAAAAGTAACAGTAACCCCAGGAATATACCTGTCTTAAATGCGTATAAACCATTAAATACTCATAAACCATTTTGCTAGACTTGGTTGTTTGTACACGGTGACCAAAGAACGTGGATTTCCGTTGAAAACTTAGATTCCGATGAAATTTAGTACCATCTCAATAATTTCTCTTACTTAATATCTAATGTAGGATAAATGTAAGTAAAAGTCATACATATTTACTCTTGTAAATCTCCAAGAAAATAGAAAAACTTACTTTTAGTGAAAATTAATTTCCTTTAAGATAATCTTTTAAAGAAGTACATCAAGTACCTTTTAAGCCTTGGAGGTTTTCAATTACTACTTTTTAATTTTTAATGAAGGATAAATAATTAGCCTTTCATTTTAATTTTTTCGTTTTTTTTTTCACAATTTAAGACTAGTTTATATAAAGAAATTTGGATCGTCCAAATGAATAGTTTTGTCAGAACTAAGACATCTCAAAATTCAGTAACCTTTCCAGCAAGTACGAATACGGATAGCAAGTAAGATAACAAAGAGTGATTTTGTGACAGAAAGTTTGATAATCGCTTACATTTTCATTAAAAGGAATGTGATAGGTATACGGCGGCATGAAATAAAGCTTAAGATAGAATCAGGATCCATAAAGGGTTCGAATCTGTCTTAGCCTACTGATTAAACATCACCTCTTATGATCATCTCTTAAGAGATTGTATTGCAGTATTTTTTTTTTGTTATCATGTGCAGGTATACATCATATACATATTTTACATTAATACCTATTAAGCCAGCAAAGATCGAATTAATAAGGATTTCAAGGTGGTTAAAAACACACACGAGTATACACAATCATTTGTTTTTTCCATGAGAGTGCTTGAACGTATCTTTGGTAACTTTTTAAAAGCTTGTGAAAAAAGGTTGATTCTGCAAGCTTGTCAAACTTACACTGTGCTTAAATAAGTAGGGAATGCATTTAATGAACTTATGAACAATACATACGTATAACACTTTAATATTAATGAACTAAAAGTTATGTAAAAAAAAAAAAGGTGAATGTTTTTACAACGAAGTTTCCAACGACTAACAATTAGGTTTGACATTACCCAAAATCTTAAGTCATATTCTAAATTTCTATAATTTTAGCTCTCTATGCAAAATATAACATAAGTGATACAATTATCAAAAAGCTTGGAAGGTACAAAAACTCTTTATTATCTAAAGAATGTGTTAAACCCTATTATGGCGGATTATCGGGATACTATTTTTTATAAGGAACAAAGATTCAAATTATTTACGATACTAATTGCTGTAGAGAATATTTTACCATCGACCAATGAGTGCTTGTTAGCCGTGTGTCTGTCTACATTTTCCTAATTTAGTTGTTTTATAATTCAATACTCCACTGTTATAAAATGGGATAGTGAAAACAGTTCATAAACTGATTACTTTTCTAATTATCCCTAGAGTATAGCCAATAATTAGACGATACCTGCCGGAGCTGCACTTGGGTAGCGGCCATATCTAGATTGAAATGTCAGCTGATGTGGGCAGGGTGAGCCTCTACGTGACCCGACTTTCTCTGCCTCTTTTATCTGCATTCCCTCTCCCCTTTCAACATTGCTCTCTCGCTACGTTTTGTGTTTTTTCCTCTTTAACTTGCTGTCGGCCTCTCCTTATTTTCTTCTTTGTTAGCTACAATATTGTACAAGTTCGTTATTGAGCGCGAGGGACTTCCTTAATTAAGATGAAAAAAAAAAAAACACAAACTAAAACAAACTTTTCGTCAAATCCTCTACTGTAACGTTTTACGACCGAGGAAATATTACAGTAAAAAAAACTTTTCTAATTAGTGCATACTAAGAGTTTTTGTTAAAAAAATAATAATAATAAAAACGGTTAGTTTTTATTGTTTAACCTACGTTGACTAGTTTTAAGGTTTTTTAATTTAGCGATAGGAAAATTTACACTGATTTCGATTTATCTAATCACATTTAATATTAATACGCTTTTTAATTTAAATTTAATATTTTCAAGTACGTTTTAAACTTTTTTTTATTTGATTTTTCGCGTCTACCCGAAATTATCAATAATTTAGACTGCGTTAATATCCTAACTTTTCAATTAATAATTTCAAAAGAGTGGAGAATCATCGTTGCTTATCTACCAGTACTATTTTCAAAGTTGTTGATAGCAGTATTTTTTAAAACAGCTGCCAATTTTATTCGTATCTTGCTTATTATAGAGTATCGTAACATTTTTCGCATTTCGGAGGTTCGGGACATCTTAGAAGGTAAATAGCTAAAGATAACAGTAAATAACTCTAAGCCTACAGATTATAAAGTCTTCCCTCCTCGACATACGAGTATATGCTGATGAGGACTGAAAAAACATCAATACATTTTTTCGACATGATCTGAACATAAAAAAATCAATCCTAGGCAGAAAGAAAAACCTTATTAAACAATATATTTTATCAGCTATATAGAAGAAAAATAATAATATGAGATTGCACAAGAATTACTTTTATATATATTATTACCCACTCTTGATACAATCCCCCTTCATCCCATTCTACTTGTGGGTCTAAAACATTTTCAATAATTCTCCAGGATACGAATTCTTTAGGATTTCAAAAGAATTGTCGCTTAATAAAGACATTTGGAACGGTAAGGTCATTTGCCACGTTGGCAGAGTATCTATTTTTACTCAGGATCATGGTTGGTATTTGGCATAAGACCAAATGACATAGCAATTCACAGACTGGGTTGGAAATGGTTCTTCATTACCATAAATTCAATTTTCACCAAAATCCTACATAAATTCATAGATGAAAATCGAAATTCTTTAATTCACATCACATAATAATTTAAAAGTGATTAGTAAAAAAATTCTCTTTCAGCTTTATGAAAAAAAACTTATCAATTTAGAATTTTTTTTTTCAAACCAGTATAAATGTTCATTGCTAATCGATGGATTTAGCGGATTTTAAAGCCAATGGGCAAATTCGAACAATGAATTTTCGATCGAATTCTACATTAGAAAAAATTAACTTTGAGTATTTAAAAATAATTCCAATAATAAGTGGAAGGAATATTTAGTAGCTATGGAGCCCCATCCTAATGGCTTGTTTTATTACACTCTGCAACTAATTCTCTCTTCTCTCTCCTCTTCCCCTTCCACACTAACGGCAACTATCTCTCCCCAATCCTCTTCCTCTTTCATTCCAACTCCAACTCTCTCATCCTCCCCCTCTCCATCCGCCATCAAAAGACAAAATAATAAAAACCTAGAAAGAAGATTTCCAGGAATTTTTGAATCAAGGAGATCCTATGAACGACGAGGACATGTATCTATCTGACGACCTTGACTAACTAGAGGTGAAAAAACCGGATATTATCGATGTTGAAACAGTTAGCTATCAACAGACTTAGAAGAAGGTCCCAGGAATAGACAGACTACCGTCGGAGTTGTTCAAAGATGGAAGAGAACCTCTAAGAACCAAACTATTGGAATTAATAAAAAATATATGCGAAAAGGAAAAGAAACCAGAGGCCTGAAGCACATACGTGACTTGTCCTATCCAAGAAAAGAGGATAAAGATATGAGTGCGACAATTGCAGAGGCATGACACTCCTTCCAGTGGTCTAAAAGATAATGACCAACATCTTGCTCATTCGGAAATCTCGGTATTACAAGAATATTACGGGTAACCACCAAATAGAGGTCAGAAGATGAAAGAGCACGCTAGACCAGATCTTAGTCCTGAAACAGATACTTGAAAAGCGATGGGAAGTAGATCACAATGTGCATGCCTTGTTTGTCGATTTCAAAGCAGCCTATGATTCTTTTGACAGAAACTGGAAGATGACTGAGATGGAAGTCTATGGGATGGAATGGCTGAAATGGAAATCTTTGGGAACTTGGTGAAATTGACAAAAGCATGACGAATGATCCTAAATGCAAAGTTCTAATTCAAAGAGAAGTATATGAAGCTTTTAAAATCAGAATAGGTTTGAGACAATGAAATGAACTCTCAAGAATGTTGTTCAACCTAGCTCGTCCGAAAGTCGTCAGGGGACATGAGGCGACTCCTAAGGGATGTGACTTCAAGAGAAAAAGAGCAGAGAAGAAACATCTACAGAAAACAGCTCACACGACGAAAGACCAGCAGAAATAGAAGTACTGGATGCAATTATAAATGACAAGAGGTACCAAATTGTTTGAAAACGAGAATGTCGGGTTCGCCGAAAGTGGAGTATAGCAAATACGGTAGAACTTCCATTGCCACGATCTGGTCCCAACAGATCATTCGGGAATATGAGGTATGCAGAGCGCTAAAAGAAGCCTCTAAACCAGTACTGGTCCGTTAAAGTTACTCTCTGGTATGTTGTAGTAAATAGTTTGATTACATCTTCAATACTCGTACCCAATATTCTTTATCTTAAAACCACATGTTATATATGCAATTACTTAAAATGTACAACTGAAACTGTCTCTAATATACGACAGCTGCAATGATGCATTTATTGTATTCTATACATTTCTTACTTTCCGACAGTTCAATGTGCCGTAGAATGGAAGGCAAAAAGTATATGTCAAAACGTGCGTGTCGGTGGACGGTCCTCTGCAGTAAAAGCAATATAGCTGCTCGGACGTTTATATTACTTTTACTGATGTACTATAATGAATAATATAGAATAGATATACAATCCCAAATTTTTCATTTTTATCTTCACTTATTCATGTAACAAGATACTAAAATTGATAAGAAATTGAGGTTATGACAAAGTACCTTTGAACGGAAAATACACTTTAAGTGGAAGCAAACATAAAGTGATAAAAGGGGTCGTTAGGATATGATGGTTTGTGCGGGTGGGCCATCAGGGCTACAAGACGAGAATCACTTAACAATTTCAGAGCAGCTTCAACTTCCCAACGGAATTTTTCTGTGTATATCAAATTAAAATAATTCGAACATTACATCACAGAAATAAGAAAAATCTGGAGGTTCGAATTATGTTGGTCAAAATACATGTATTACAATAATGTAATTTAATTTACTGAATGATCAACTTACAACTATTTCAATAAGTGACTATTTGTAACACACTTTTCACCCGCGATAAATTTGGAATGTGCCGCATGTTTCATATAGGGCCATGACCAAGTAAATCTGATTAATTGTATAAAATTTAAGCTTCATTTAAGAAAAAAAGAAAGAAAAAAACAAAAATTGACCTAACAGAAATCTTCTTCAAAATCTTTGAGAGAAGACAGTCTTTTGCTACATACATATTCAGCTTAAAAGAACCATTGCGGCCAAGTCAACAGTATTTGTTTATTTTTAATAACCCTTTTTTTAGTCACATTTAGTAGGATTTTTTTTAACCAAGCCATATTGTACACCTACAGATTTAAAAGAACTAGCTAAAGGAAATTCCGCTTCAAGTGCATTGTCATACCAAGATAATGATGAGGAACAAATTTTTTGCTTAAATATTTCTTTCTCTCATTCTACGGATTGTTGTGTTTTTCTTTATAGCCTCAAGCCTTTCTCGATAAGCGGATCGAAAGAAAATTCATCAAATCAATATCGTACTTCTTGAGATTGGTGACTTCGAACAGGTTCTTTATCTCTCTCTCTCTCTCTCTCTCTCTCTCTCT
>NW_027114723.1:0-2867 GCF_000696795.3 Halyomorpha halys | reverse complement strand
ATTAAGGAATTATAATATAATAATTAAGGAATTATAATATAATAATTAAGGAATTTTAATATAATAATTAAGGAATTATAATATAATAATTAAGGAATTTTAATATATTAATTAAGGAATTATAATATAATAATTAAGGAATTATAACGTACTGTTTAATCTTAATGCTTCTTTTAACAAAATTTTCTTACAATTGCTTTTCATCGAAATAAGCAGATAAAACCTCTAACCGTGTTTTGTTGAAGAGTATTATAACAATATAAAAAAAAAATGAAGAACGAAAGAAAAAAAAAAGAAATATAATAGTGAGTGAAAGTGATGAAAAACAAAATAAGATATTATAAAATAAAACCGGTAAAATAACATATACAATATAAAGAGAATTAAATTTGAGTAACAATAAAACATATGCACACTTGCACTAATCATTCATTTTTACATTGAAGTCTAAGGAGGTCTGATTATTGTAGTGTATACTAATTTTTTGTAGTGAATGGGAAGTTTAGAGCGTTTGTCAAGTAAGTGTTGTAGCAATCGGAATCTACGAGCGATTTCTTGTTGTTTCAGTCTTGTGTGTGAATAAATAATTTAAATAAGAAGAGAAAATCCAAATAAATGAATGCTGATTTAGGAGAGAAATAATGAATAAGTTGTGCATTCACATTTGACTCAGTACATAATCTTCAGTAACTATTTCTCTCCTTTCACCTCAAAAGGACTTTTCAACAAGATGATTCAGAGAAGGTAATTAAGGACGAAGGATGTCGAACTTGAAGATACTAATGACAACTAACTCTGAAGTAGCTATAAATAAAGCACCAACTACATCAAGATTTAATCACACCTTAAATGCTCGGGACACGATTTGTGTAGGATGGAGTTATAAAATCTCTGCTCTACTGTATCGGCATTTAGTAATAGCTTAATTTTATCGATTTCATCATCGATAGTCAATCACCCATGTCAAGGATCAACATTCCCAGAATTGTCCTGCGATTCACAAGCGCACGTATCCATACGTTTGTTGCTTGCCGCAAACCTAAAATTTGAGGAACAGGGTGGACGTCGAGCCTTCCATTTTAACAATATTTATAATTATTATTTATTTATTTATTGATATTCACAACTGTATAAAAAAAAAAAAACAAGCAAATTTGAAGTAAGATCATAATGATATGATATAGCATGTAGAGAAAATACCCAGTAGTAGAACTCTAAAAACATTTCAGGCACCTCGGAGGATTGCAAGGAATGGAAGAGGAAGCAAGGTTAGAAACTAGTGGGTTTGGGTGGTTAGGGAGTTTATTATGGAAGGAATAATATCGGGTTCGGGCTAGATCGGCTACACAAGGAACATTTAGGTCTTTATTAAAGAATAAAGTTGAGAAAAAAAGGATCAAATTTGTTTTTAAATAAACTAAACCACTCTCAAACAATAATATATAAATAAAAATTAATCTAATTTTTAAGTTTTTCGATAGAAGGTGCTAACTAAGCAGTTTCAAAATAGAAAAATACAGGCATTTCCCGCCTTCAATCTAGCTTTTATTTCCTCATCAATTTCGTTTTTTCTAGTTACCGTAGAACCTAAATACTTAAACTTATCTACCTGTTCAAACGTATTTCTTCCTATATCTATATCACCGAAGTTTTATCCGTTATTTATTTCAGGACCTGATTCGACATTTATTTCCTTCCCCACATCCGCCACCCGTGAGACGCTCCCCTTCACAGTAATGAGCTTATTGTTTGTGAGTTGTTTAGTTTATCTAAAAACAAATTTGATCCTTTTTTTCTCAGCTTTATTCATTTAAAACTTTCCAAGGTTTCGACCCTCAAGTCATTTTCAAGGATACCAACAAAAAGTTTTTATTTTTATATAACAATTTCATTATTTCCTTCACTTACATACTGATTTCTCTGGCCCTACCTTCATTTTGATGTCATATTCATTTTTAAAATCTTAAAAATGCAGGCTAATTGCCAGGGTAAATATGTTAAAAAATAAGATATAAAATAAGATATAAAATAATAAAAGGGGGGGGATTTATGTATATTTAAGAGAAATACACATAAAATAGGAATAAATTAATTATAGATTTTAAATATATTAAAAAATATTTGTGCTGAAAGCAGAATAATTAGTAATAAATGCTAATTAAATTATATTGAAAAAGTAAATTAATGATTTAAGAAAAAATATGTTATATGATAAGGTGATAACAGAGTCCTAACCTGTTGAAGGTAGGTTATGTTTTAAGGTTGGAAATGTAAATGAAAGAAAGAAGAGAAGTGGATTGCAAAAGTTTTAAATTTAAGAAGGAATTATATAGAAAAAGTTATGTAAGTAGGAATTTATTTAAAAAAAAAAAACTTTTATAATGTTATTATGATATTATTTTAATGATTAATTTATTAAAAGATGGGACAAAGGCAATTAGCCTGCAGTTTTATGATTTGAAAAAGCAATGACATTAATATTGAAGGTAGGGCCAAAGGAATCAGTGTGTAGTTGAAGGATATAATGTAATTGTTATATAAAAATAAAAACTTTTTGTAGGTATCCTTGAAAATGACCTGAGGGTCGAAACGTTGGAAGGTTTGAAAAGAATAAAGTTTTTTTTTTATTATTTTATTTATTTATTGATATTTACAACTGTATAAAAAAATAAAACCAGTAAATTTGATCATAATGACATAATGATACAGGATGTAGAGAAACTACCAGTAGTAGAACTCTAAAAACAGTTTACAATATAAGGTCACGAGGCTATCTTCTTTTTAGGCGCCTCGGAGGATTGCCAGGAATGGAAGAGGAAGCAAGGTTAGAAACTAGTGGGTTTGGGTGGTTAGGGAGTTTATTATGG
>NW_027114722.1:3241-3929 GCF_000696795.3 Halyomorpha halys | reverse complement strand
TAGATCTGGATAGTCTATATTAACGAAAATGTTGCAGTAACACCACAAAGCACAAACAATAGGTTTATAGCATGAATATTAGGTTATAAATAAATGTTCTAAAATAAAACTTTTTTTTTATTTCAAATAAAATATGCTTAAAAAATCAATAAATACAAATATTTATGTATATTTATATTATGAAAAACAAACAAACTTATCAAATAGATCTTTAATTATTCGGGCAAAGCGATTTATATAGCTTTCCTGTGCTTCGTTCAGTTCCTTCTTCTTCATTGGCGTTCACTCCTCAATGATTTTCAACCAACTATCGTCTTTTGGTGTGGCTATGTACCTGGCCATTTTCCACACGAGAAAGGGTACCTTTGGTTTTTATTTTTATTCTACCATATTCCTCAAAAGTTTCATTTGTGTGTATCCAAATTCTTCTTTTCTTTCTTAGCTAATGACTAAGTTTGATAACTGTGGTGTTATTTCGTCTAAAATCAGAATAATACTGTTATTTAGTGAATTATTGTGACAAAACAATTCCTAATTGTTTGTAACATAAGGCATAGCTTTCAAAGTTATGATATAAAAGTAAAAGTAATCTTGATACAATATAAATAAGATTATTCCAGTTAAAATAATTCATTAAACAATAGTATTCTACTAACTGACAAAATATTATATTATGTAAATATATTGG
>NW_027114722.1:0-1231 GCF_000696795.3 Halyomorpha halys | reverse complement strand
TAGAGATGAATGAAGAACTTATTATAATTAGTTAGACATTGATTTCAAAGATAATAATAGTAAACTATATGTACCACATATGTACGTATTAGTGGTTACATAGATAGTAATACCCTGTTTTTTTTTAACTTTGATACAACGAACACTTTAGTAATCCGAACTGACGTAAAAATTTTCAACTCAGCATGAAATAACATCTTTGTTTAAAAATTTCCGATCTATAGGAAAGCTATTGTAATCACTGCGATTTTTACAGTTTCTGTGGTAATCTAATTCCTCTTGAAGTGTTCATAATATATTATGGAATAAGAAACACATAATATTAATTTTATTGATCATTGGATTCTGTAAATCTAATTTAATTAATAGTAGAAATATATATATATCAATTTCGTTGGCGAACTATTTTTTTTTATCACGTTTTAAATAAACCCTTACATTTTTCACTTATAAATGAACAATCTTATAGTTTTAACAAATCAAATCATCACTTATTATTGCTGGAGTTCTAAAATAAAACTTTTTTTTTATTTCAAATAAAATATGCTTAAAAAATCAATAAATACAAATATTTATGTATATTTATATTATGAATTTTTTCAACATTTTTCCTTGTACTTTCTGTAATCCAAACTTCTCAGTAATGCATTCACTTCCAGCAGTAATTAGTTCGGAGTACTGAGATTCACTGCACGTGGAAATATAAAACGTATTTTCGTAAAATAATTTTACACATATTAAAATGTTGTCCTGGTTCAGTATCCTGACTTCAAAGAAAAGGTACACACCCAAGTTTTTGTTGTGTAAATAATTTCATTTACTGTTTAAAAGTGGATATTTTTTTTCTTAAACTAAGCAAATAATACAAAACTTAGATTTTTTAATTTTTTTAGTCTTGAAGTAAAACTTAAATTAAAATTAAACTTTCTAAACTTAATGGTCTTTTACTGGAAGAGACTTTTTAAATAAAAAAACCTAATCACAGCATAATCACGGATTTTTATAGAAATAAAAATATACGAAATGATAAAACAAATAATGATAGCTTACAGAATGGAATGAAAAAAGAAATAGTTAGGTTTCATGATCACCATTACTTTAAATTAAACTATATTCCAGGATTAACATATGAAATTAAAAGGAAATTTGTAGAATATGAACATAATTTGAACTTTGGATTATATAATAATAATAAATTGGGTAGTTATCTGGATAATATGAAAGACAAAGT
>NW_027114721.1:282350-289256 GCF_000696795.3 Halyomorpha halys | reverse complement strand
TGTTACCATGAAAGAGCAGAGACATTGGAAATTGAACAATTAATATTGTGAATAATATTTTAGTGTGGAGAAAATATTATTTTAAGGATAAAAGGAAGTGTGTATGTTTTATTTGTAAAAAGTTGTAATTTATTTCATGAGTCGAAATTAAGAATTATTTGCTATTCATAAATAATTTGTTTGAAACATAGGATTATTAGAGGTTTTAAATAGCATAGTAATGCATTATGTTGAAAAATAATATTTATTTAATAATTTCATGTGAAATGATTTTTTCGTAATTTTAAGTTATAAATTTAAATAATTGAATAATAGGACAATTTTTGAAACAACGGAGACCAGATAATAATAATGTTTATATAAAATGTGGGGTTTATATGGATCAGCTAGTGATCCTTACTTAGGAACTACTTTACCTGTCCTGTAAGGATTTTGAAAAATATTTTTTTTAACCAAAGAACCTTCAGAAATGAAATATTTACGATAAATAATAAATAAATAAAAAAGGCTGAATGAACCCGAAGGTTCGATGCCGATACCACCACATGCTCTCTGTATACATCCTTCCAGTGATGCCCCTCCAAACCCAATTCCACTAAATCAGTTTTAACGGAATCCTCCCATCTACGTCTCGGACCTTTATCCGTTGGTTTGGTGTTTATTAACATTTTAAGGATGCGCTCGTTACTAAGCCCTACAACCTTACATACCCATCTTATACGCCGCAATGCTATAACTTGAATTATATTTACCGGGTGTAGGTCCCTTAATTCAGAGTTGTGTAATCTTCTAAATTTTCCAAATAATTCATCCTTTTTCGGTCCAAATATTCTGCATAATACTTTATTTTCGAAAACCCTAAGACGCTGTTCATCCCTTAGTGTAAGAGGCCACGTCTCGCATTCATAAAGAACAGTGAGAAGGATAATAGTTTTGTAAATTCTAATGTTTATTTTTTTCTATATGTATTCTAAGCTGTTTCGAAATTGAAAAATAACAAGCATTTCCCGCCTTCAACCTAGCTTTTATTTCCTCATCAATTTCCTAGTTACCGTAGAACCTAAATACTTTAACTTATCTACCTGTTCAAACATATTTCCTACTATATCTATATCACCGAAATGCTCGCGTTTCTTCTGCTAACCATGTATTTTGTTTTATCCGTATTTATTTTAAGACCCAGTTCCTTACTGGGATGTTTTAATGTTCACACTCTATATGCTATACATATAGCATATCTCCTATATGTAAGTACCAAATACCCATTAAAATCTTTACAGGAGGGTACGAAAAAAAAAAAACTACTATATCTATATCACCGAAATTGCTCGTGTTTCTACTGCTAACCATATATTTTGTTTTATCCGTATTTATTTCAAGACCTAGTTCCTTGCTGGAGTTTATTAGCGTGGTTGTATCTAGTTCTATAGATTCTTTGTCATCGCCCAATAATACCAAATTATCAGCATACCCAAGCACCGGTATTTTACCATCCAAAGTTAAACCCTTTTCGGTATTCATCACACTTTTAATGACGTATTCCAGTGATAGATTAAATAAGATAGGTGATAAAGAATCACCTTGTTTTAAACCAATGTTTACGATAAAACATGTAATTATTTAACATAGACCACCGTTTTTAGCTTCACGATAAAAAGAAATACTGGTCATAACAAAAGGTTAAAATAAGATGGAACGTATTTGAGTCTTGCACCTTATATAACAGGCACATCTATAACATATTTTCGTATACACAATCTTTATGTTTGAACATAAATAATAAATATAGTAGAAGTGTATAACAAATAATGAATAAAAACTTCAGCTACAAGTCATGTGCCAGACGAATTTTGGCTATTTTTTTCCCCCAAATTTAAATTACTTCTTTGATTTTTATATAAGCCAAAGAGGTCATAGTATAATATAATATTACCAATAAATAATATTATATTTCAATTACACTAGATATACCATATTCCACAGCCTAGTCTTGGTCATAAAGTCGGCACGCCAGCATTCACTATTGATCAAGGAGGCTTTGCTGGAAAACCCGCTGAGTCATACCTTGGGAGAAGTAGGGCAAATACCTACTCCTATTTTTTATGTATACGTACCCAGGAAGAAGGGATTGGGCGTAGGATTAGTTGATTGCATATTGGAAGGAAGTAAACGATATATCAGCGTTTCTTCTTCTTATAAATAATATTAACGACATACCGCTCTCTACTTCGTTGTACTTCATCTAGTAGAAAAAGAAAGACTGAAAAAAGATCGTTTCAAAAAATAGTAGCCTCTAAACCGAGTTCTCTAAGAAGTCACTAAATCTAAATTTATTGTATTTAGATGATTCTCAAACAACAGACAGTATTCAAGGCCCACTTGAATAAAATTGGGTCTAAGGATCACAATCCATATGTGTTGGTTAGAAAAATTTCCTTCTGATAAACAACATGAATTATTTATGTTATATTTAATCGAACATTAATAAAAAATGTTGTTCTGGAACAGCCATGGCAAAGCGAAACAATGACTTTAATCACTTAAATTCTTATTACCATGGCTGTCCCAGAGAAACATTCAAATCCATCATGACTTAATTTTCATCCATTTTTAAAAAAAGAAGAGTTTTTGAGGTGTTTACTGAAAACTAACAAAACTTATTTAGTTTGGATTAGAACAGGCTGTAGGATGTTCCCCTGAGGTACTATAGATATTAAAACTTCATTTTACACATTTACAACTTTTGCATTCAATGGTTTCTTTATCCTTTAACAATATTATATTAATTTTAAACAAAATAGAAGAATATTTTGAATCGATAAAATTTATATGAAAGCGATGAAATTTAAATTCATACATTTTGATTTTTTCTGAAATATTTCTAGTTTTAATGGGGGAATTCGTATCATCTATGTCTACATTTTTTATACCGAAAATACGCTTACTGTTGGGAGCAACTTAGGAAACGTGCACTTAAAATCTACTCTAAAAGTGTTTATTTTATTGGATTCTTTTCTTCATAAAAAGATTTTTATTTAAAAAAAAACAAAATAATAACGACTACAATCTACTTCGCTCAACAATTAAGACAGACATCCAGCCTGATTGGCTAAACTAAAGAAGACAAATGAGCAAAAGGAGGACGACCCTGGGGCGAAAAGAAATTGAGAGAATAGCCGTGTCCTTGTTAGCAGCCCAGGGCGCTTTGTCTCTTAGCTGATGGATCTAGTGTCAGCACGAGGAGCTTCTTTCACGGCTCTCCTTCAACAAAGGGGTGAGAGAAATCACATCTTTATAATAAAAGGAAGAAGATAGATGATATAAAAGCTTTTAAAATATCCTAGAGCCATACGCCCATGTGTTTCAAGATATAAATTTATGACATTAACAGAGTATGTGAGGCTTAGAGAAATCTCCATCACCGAACCTAAATCTTGATCAGATATGAGAAAATCCTCCCGTATACGTCACAGATCTTTACCATATGCCTTGTCGGATATAAGGTCCTGTCGGAGGATCTAAAATGGAAAAAAAAAATACACTTTTATTATTCCATCTAACTAAAATAATTCCAAACAGGAAGTATAGACAGAAGTGACCGATGCAACTGGTATGGGGAAAAAATATTTAATTTATTACCTCGTTTTATAGTTTAAAAATATTCCAAAAACACGTAAAATAATTATGAATGACGTAAGGAATCTAAGAAAAGGCCTCAAGCTAATAAATTTAACAGGTTTTTCAATAAAATACAAAATGATTTTTTATTAAGTAATCCATGTGATAATATTAATATTAAAGTGTTTAATGTAGCAATGGATATATACAAAAAATTACAGAAGAACAAGAATAAAAATGGTACACGTGTTTAGCAGTAGATAAAAAAAAAATTCATTGTTAGTTGCAGAGATGTTCCATTAGTGTCTGATTTTTCTATCTCTCTTGAAATTACCTAACGCATAGTACCATAGCAGATATTATATTAATTTAGTAGTTCAAAATTTAAAGGTGATTTTGTAATCCTAGAATAGAAAAAGAGCAGTAAAATGTACATCAATGTTATCACTGAGTGTAATAAAGTGAAAATAAAGTTTTCTTTTTTCCTAATGGTGCAATAACGTCAAATAATTTTTTTAACATGCTACATTGAGTGGTGTGGTAACAATTGATAAGAGGTAATGCTTTCCTTTTCATAAGTAAACTATGATAATATATAGAATGGAGTACCATAACAATATATTAAGTTAGACAAATGATTTCATAGACCTTTATAAAATACTGGAGTTGCCCTTTACTGAACCTCAATATCTTGCATTCAAGACAGACCTTGGCGTATACCCTCAGAGTGGATCTCACACTCCAACAGACAACAGATCACAGAGAAATTGCTGACATGGATGACTTTCTCCCTTTCGCCTATCGCGCTAGAGACGGGATAAAAAACAGAGTCATCCTAATGAGGAACGAATGTGGACTAGGTTTGTACTGTGTTATCGCTGAGTAGCAGGAGGCATCGACTTTCTAGCACGATCCTTCTAGCTTCTTCACGTAGACGTGATCCATCAGTGAGAGTGGTCACCGGTGTCTTCTAAAAGGAAGAGTTCTGCAGCGTATAGTTCGAGACCATTGGGTCTTTGCTTTGGGTTTTGTCATCTTAATTATACACGACTATCGAATTCTTCAATGATGAAAATTTTTGCAAAAGATATGTACATAAAGATACAAGTTGGTCTGAATTTGTGGCTCATCAATGGCGGTTTTTGTGCACAAATGAAAGTGATCCCCGGCAAGAACTAGAGCTACTTTATTTTTTATTACTAGTGCTGCACTATTATTTATTATTAGTGCAGTTGTGTTGCATTATTGCATGCATCCCTTAGCATCTCTCAGCTGCAAGAGCCTCAAATATTGATGTAATCGCACCTTTGAGGATATTATTGTTTGAGGATTGCTGCTGTCGGATATTTGTGCTTTCATTTTATGGAACAATTAAAGAATTTCACCGATCGATATATCAATAATGAAAACTCTAGTTTAGAATTGTATATTTTAAAATTCTCTCCAATGGATGTGAATAGATTGTTTCAAATCTTATCAATTAACGGTAGTAAAATAATTTTGATTTAATTAGAGGAGAAATATAAATTTGTAAAAACATTAAATGCCTGAGTAATTAAATCAATAAGTATCTTATAGAACGAAATTATAATTTAAATGTTATCTGGTACTATTTTATGATTTTTACTTTAACTAACCTATATATGGCCTGAGTAATTAAATCAATAAATATCTCATAGAACGAAATTATAATCTAAATGTTATCTGGTACTATTTTATGATTTTTACTTTAACTAACCTATATATGGAATATACGGAAGGGAAAGTATTAAAATCCTGAAATATTTTGAATTCGACAGAAATGTATTTTTTGAGATCCTCAGAGTCCCAAAACCTAGTTTCGCAAAATGGTCTGTGTGTATCGTTTGTGACAAAATGGCCGTTTTTGAACAGCCTAGCACAAAAACGTAAAGTGATACGAAACTGAAATTACATATTTAAAATAGGTATGTCTATTTCTGTGATGTGGTTTTCAATAAAATCAACCTACCAGAAGTTACACTTTACAGTATCGATTTTTTAGGTTATTTCGATTTTCTCAAAACGCCTCTACGATTTTGATCAAACTCAGTGAATCAAGCAATTAAGTGGTCTTTAATATCAGATAGGTTTTATCCTCATAGAAGTAGACTATTAGGGTTTAAATACCAAATTTACAAAAATTCTTCCTGTAAAGTATCTTAAATTTCGTTAATTTAAAAAAATAAACAGTTTTAATTATTAGCAATAAAAAAAATAATCAGTTTTCATTATTAGCAATAATAAAAAATGGATAAATACATACACAATATACAAAAGAGGATTAATTGATACATCCGGGAAAAGCCGGATACCACACGATCTTTACCGATTGCAAGTACATGTTACTAATTTCGTTATACTTATCTAGAAAAGCCCCAAACGTTTATAGCTACAGACATTTTTTAAAAAATTTATTTATTGAATGTAATTTTCAACTGTATACATAATAAATACAATAAATAAATTTGTGGACTGTTCCATTTACACTTGAAAATCTTTGGAAGGAATCATCCGTTGGTGGTACTTCAAACATTAATTTAAATTAGAAGGTCCCGTGGCCATCTTCTTTTCAGACGCCTCGGAGGATTATCAGGGTTGTTAAGGATGAGAGATGAACTGATGGGTTAGGATGGATAAGGAGTTTGGAATGAAAAGACGCATATCTGTTTTGGGCCAAATCTCCAACGAATGGGATGTTAAGTGTCTTTGTGGATGAGTTTGTTTGTAACATAATAAGAAGCATCAAGGATTTTATGTAGGGTTTTGGATTGTAAGGATTGGATGCGGGAGGAATTTGATGGTTTAGTACCACCCCACAGTTCAATAAACAACAGAAAAATTAAAATGTTTAGTTCATAAGTTTCATCTTCTCAGGTCTTCAGATATTTTTTTTTGGCGAAAAATCACCAAAATAGCAATAACTTACTAACCTACATAAAACTTGGAGAGGTAAGTGAAAGTTGAGTGATGAGCGCACCGCAACAGTTTTTTCTACTATAACTAATATTTATGTTTAATTTAACTTTACATCTCTTTAGTTCGTTTCTTTTTGTAGCAAAAACAGAATAAATCAAAGTTATACCTACACAAGTTCAACGCCCGCCATGTTTGCCTCTCCGGAACACAAAATCGTGCGAATACTGACGTTCGTTACTTTCCTTGTTTACCAAGCATTTGTGTGTATTTTAAAATTGTGGCAAGGGTTTCAGAAAAACTAATTAACTTTTAAAATAGTAAATGATACCCGAATAATTTAATATAATCAAA
>NW_027114721.1:269762-279700 GCF_000696795.3 Halyomorpha halys | reverse complement strand
CAAAATTTCATTAAGAATGCATTGAAAAATCAGCAGTTATTGAGTTTATTTTAAGAAATCTATATCTCAAAAACTATTCGGCGAACAGATGTGTCTCAAATTAAAGCTAGTATAATGTACTATACCGTGGTTTATACTGTTTATCTTCCTAGGAGTAGTAGTTTTCATGATATTCGACAAAATAAATTCACAAAATGTGTTGATGAGTTGCTGGTATAGTAAAACTTAAATGGATTTATGAGCTACAAGGAAATAAATACATATAGGTACGTCAAAACCGTTGTGTAATTACTGAGGTTTAATATGAGCTGGCTTTAGTCAAAGTTGTTAAAAACGTTATCACCAGAAGTTGAAAGTTTAATCAATCACTTAAAGTGTTTTATCTAATCCGATAACGAGTCAGTAGGCCAATGCGATCAATTATTCGTGCCGATTAGTAGGAATATTACAAACCAGTAAAAGCATATGGTTTGTATTGAGTAACAGTAACACCTATAAGTAACAGTAACGGTTACGGGACAAGCCATAGTATCACATACTTTGTAACACCGTGGTACTTAAAAAATTTTGAAAAATTTTGCTCACTACCTACATGTTTCAGTTCTATTTCTGTTATTAAAAACCTTTCTTGAATCATGAAAATTCGACGAAAAATATGTATAAAATATGCATTTTATGTTGGAGCATATTTTTTATGGAAAGCTTAAATCTTAATAAAATTGTACATATATTCGCCATACAAAAAAATAATTTCACGCCTACAATGTTCATATTAAATAAATAATTGTAAGTGAACAAAACTAATTGTTCCTCACTCTTATAATAAAAACCATGTATGCAACTATAAAAATACGTGGGTGATTTTTATATTGCTCAAATTTTTAAACGAGGTATAAATAATTCTGTTTGGCATAAATATATTTTTAAGTTGTACTCCTAATCTAGTAAGAGCAATTTATTATCAACACAAATATTAAACATGTATTTATAAGTTGATCACTTATAATTTAATTTTTTTTAATTTAAAAGAAAAAAAAAATGTTTCATTCCTAAGCAATTAACCATTAGTTTAATATTTTAGTATTTTCAAAAAGTAAGTTTTCTAAATCTTTTAAAAATAATTCTAATTTTTTGTTAATTATAGGTAATTAACAAAATATAAAAAGATGTAAATCGTACTTGTAAAGAAATTTTTATAGGTAGTATTTTAAGTTAGTTATATGCTATAGTTTTATTTTATGACCTATGTATATTTAAAACTTAAACTAATTTTTTTTTTGTAGTGAGTTATATTTTAGTTAGTATTTTTTCTTTTATTTTGTATACAAAGATTTTTAATTTTTTTCATTTGTTTTTTAATTATTATTATTATTATTTTTTGTCTGTTTTTCACCTTCTGCTTATTTTGTTAGTAATTTTACTTACTAGATAATCCCCTCTGAATGTCTCTAGGTTATAACAGGGATAAATAAAATTTACAAGGGGATCGTGAATCACTACTTACTTTACTTTTTACTTACTTACTTATTACTTTTTTAATTACTTAACGTTTTTAAAATAAAGTAAAAAATTATTTTAAATACAATATTTTGATGATAGGTTGCGTATTATTTGACTAGTAGAAAAGTTCTACTTCCAAGATAATCCTAACGAACAATTTCAGACATCTTTAAGGATAATTAGGAAAATCTACATAAAATTTATCAATTATCAATGTGATATGATGGGGTGAAATCTATAAAAAATGTTTTAAAGACATAATTTAAGATGCATTGACACTTGCATCCATCTCCAGAATGTCCGAGTGACACATAAATTTATCTTATCGTGATCCGTAATATTGATTTCCTCCTGGCCCATAAATTTCACTTAAGTAGTTTAATAGGTATTCCAAACCGTTTGACATAACTTCTATTAGCATTAAATTAATTCAGATAGGGGAAATGCATGGAGGAGGTGAATTCTCCAAGGAACAGATCGAAGACGGTTAATTTTCGCAAACTGCTGATAGAGGAAACACCCCTGGTCGCATTATACGGGGTTTAATACCGCGTGACCCGTAATCAGATAGCAAGGTTTCCAGTTACACAGGTATATTAGGCCGTTCAACCCCTTTCTATTACTGAATATTCAAAATATCGTGTATATCATCGATACATCAGACTTTTTTTTTAAAAAATAAAAACCTAAATGTTTCAATGAAACCGTATCTTGGAAACGAGTTCTACGAAGCCATATGAGGTATAAAGGTAAGGAGTTTCAAATTATAATAATATTTTCAAGTCACGAGTATTTCCCTTGTGAAAATTTATATACCTGGAAAGATGGAAAAAAATTAAAAGGAAAACAAATATGAAAAGAAAACTGAAGAAAGATTTTTTTTTTTTGTGCTTATAGAAACAGAGAAAAAAAATGAAATAATAAATTTTGTCTTTTGACTAAGAAAATAACTACCTTGATATTGAATTTATTGGTTGACAAGCTGAAAATATAGTAAAAATCAAGGATTTGCCCTTTACTCAAAATATTCACGGGATCTGAAGGATCCATAAAACACGAAAATCGATTGGGCTCTTCAATCAAAAAATCATTTATTTATTAATCTTCTCTACATGAAAAACCGTCAAGATTTGCCACCAATCCCATGTGGTCAAAATTCAGATAACAATTTATTTATTACAAGATTAACTTATTAAAATACATCACATTTAATTTATAAAACAAAAATCAAATTCACATAAACAAGTAGAAAAAAACAAACGAGGTTATAAAAATGAAAAAAAAAATTATGTGATTGTCACATTACTAAATTCTACATAGTTTTTTTTTTGGAAAAAACATTCGAATCTTTTTAACCTTTTGTTTGGCTGTTCTTTTAAGAAATGTAGCTTTTTCTTCTTCAGGTTATAAGTGATATCATTTTTTTTTTCTTTTAATAATTTACACGAGTAAGCCGAGGGAAATTATGTTGGAGTTCTTCAGCATTAATGAATGGCTTTAAGTATTTCGTCAGGTTAAATAACTATATCGATATTATAGTATATTATATATATAGTATTTAGTGTATTAGAAAGCTATTTTTTTCTTAAGCAAAAAGCGTTAGTAACATTGTTTAAAAATATTTTTGAAACAAAGGAAAATATTTATGTAATAGATTTTCCTAGAGAGAAATTTATTACGACATCTAACCCTTTTCTCTCTTCTAAAAATGCAGAACTGGAGGGATACAGGGCAGTATATTGGCTTTATAGGCTAGGAGAAGGTTTCATGATTTAGTGTTATAGCATGTAAGAGGGATAATAGTGTATAGGATAACATTTTTCAATGTTATGTTCTTGAGAATCTAAAATAGGAACATATTTATGTTTATATATCGTATATGAAATAGTTAAAACCCAGATTCGCGAAACTCAAGTATTTCGTAGTGATTGAGAAATGAGGATTAAAAATTGTTACACCAGACATTCGAAATTTTTGGTTGAGAAATGTTTAGAGAAATATTTTAACAAAGACATTAAATACATTTTGTATTCATTCACTCATAGCGATCTCATTGTTCATTTGCACTAAAAAAAGTAAATATGTAGGATAAAAAATTAAATACAAAATTTTGAAATTTACAATGCAATACAATTTGTTTATGGCAGTGTTGAAGACAGTTAAAAGTTCTATTTTAATTTATTTTATATATGCTAATTTTAGCTGAAGTTATTCTAGGATTAATTTATATATGTACGTAAAATTAAATTATTGTTCATACTTTAAAAGTTTAGTAACTACGCTATGGCTACGCATTAATAAATTAATAAATTACGTTAGGAGGAAGAAATAATAAGATAATTTTTATTTTTTTAAAATTTTGTAATGTTTATGATGTTTTGATCAATGATTACGCTACAAATATTAATTTTATTTATATGTTGACTTTCTTTGAAAAATGTCGATCATTCATTTTTGTGTTGAGAGTCGTGTTTTACCTAACTAGCATCTACGTTGAGAAAACATACGTTTAGCTAGGGATTGGCCAAGATTTGTTCAGCATATGGAGTCCCTGCTTGTATTTAAAAAAAAAATAAATTTTCTTAGAGGTATTAAAAAAAACAAAACAAAGATATTTCTATCCTATCAGATTTGAAACAATATATGTTTAGATGTTCTAATTTAAAGAAAAAGGAGTCGAATATAGGTTGGAAGGGAATGGAGTGTTGCTGAAATGTTGGATCTTGGAAATTCGAATTCAGCAACGATATCGGATGACATTCTGAATACTAACCACGAAATCTGGTTGGGTCACGTCGTCCCATTGTCTGGCGGTTTTGAAATAGTTTCCAAGCAGTATCTGACATTCATCTTTAGCCAGAAACGGAACTAATAATTGAAATTTAGTCGCAAGTTGAGTTTTCAAAATTGGAGTCACTAAAAGAAAATTAAGACTAAGATTCTAACACTTTCAGATAAATTAAATACTCCATTATTGTAAAAAAAAAAAAAAATGTTACGAAATATGTAGGAAATTGAATGTGAAAGGAAAAAAAAAATGTCTGAGTTCAAATAGAAAAGCAACGACGCCACAGTCAACCCACTCTCGAAGTTAAATACCGGAAAATAACTAAATGAAAACTATAGACACCTTTTCTTTTTTTAGGAATGTCAAAACCATAGTTCACTCTCTCCCAAGACCATCACAAGAAAGTGTTGACCGCTTCCTTGGCGCCGGTTAGGCAACTCGGACGTGGGCTTTGTGAATCTGCAGGAGTGAGCCAGGAAGAGCTCAGAGGATGAGTAGGCGTATCGGACACAGGACATACCTCTGTCCGAATAAAAGAAGGTGGGAGAGTCCTCAGGAATGCCATATAAACCATATGACGAAAATGATCCATTACTTAACACCACAGGAAACCGAAGGATATTAGGAAACTTTCCGATTAAATAAGTATGTAAATGGCTATAGAACAGTAATAAAGCACAAAACAACAACTGAATGTAATGCGAGTAAAACTAACACAACACTAAACAACATTCCCACGGTTTCGCAACAACGAAAAGATTTCCATATCTTCATCACTTTCCCATGTACCATCTTTCTTAAGCAGACTATACCTGTTGTGGGCTCAATCCTGTGGTACTTTTGGAACCTGAATATAATACTGAGAGAGTCGCCTTGTTCCAGTTTCACAAGAGATAATTACTACCCTCAGGCGTTGTTTGAAGCTGAAACTATTGTTAGAAAACAATTGAAGCTGGATGTCACAATCTCTCTCTCATATCAAAGTTAGAAGTTAAGTACGATACTCAAATATGCATATTCTCTAGAAACATAACATAAATCAGTCAGTGCATTTTATAAATAATGCCATATATGCCTAGTATTTTTTTTTTTTCCCCTGACCTCCTAGAAAAATAAACAAATTAAATATATACAATAAAAATGGAAGTATATGTCCAGGCAAATATTTATCTTGGTTTGCCAGAGTGGCATTATAAGATAAATTGCCGGGTCCGCTGAAGGCTGTGTCATCAATGATGGCATGAGTCTGCCGTAACCGTACTAGGAATAGGGAGGGGCTATTCTGCCCTATGCCTAGTAAATTAAATTTTGAAATTTTATAGGAGACAAAAATAATTGAAACACGTTAACTTCTATGAGAATGAAATAATTTTTTTCTGGTCACCTATGGTCTTGATAAATGGGTTTGAAGCATGTATTTGAAGTCTTACGTTGATATTGCCTGAATTTCATGCTACTCAGCAATAATAAAAAAAACGAATTAGGGGGGTTTGATAAAACATAAAAAAATTACAACACAGTAATGGCTGAACTATTTTTAATAAAAGATACAATGTAGCTTGTCTGCGAGTTTGTTTCAAGTTTGAAGATAACAGATTATTTTTGTTACAAACATTTTCATAATTCCAAATAGCAACAATAATAAATATTTTAAGATTGCGTTTAAGAGATTGATATAGTTTTAAACCGTATTATCATTTTACATAACATCAGAAAAACAGATTCGTTGAAATCAGTTCATGAATTTATTATTTATAGTTCTACAATATAAACCGATTTTTTTTTTCTTTTTGACTTCCACCTTCTGCCCAAATATTATCTTTGTGGTTTCCTAGTATAAAGTTTAAAAATATCAACTAATTATTAATTTGATAATTTACATTATTAAAAAATATATTTATTTCTGATTAGAAACCTATGGACTATTACTGCAGTAAGAAAGACCACAAATAAAAAATCGCAAATACTAGAGTAAATAAATCACAAAACAGTGGTTGGTAGTTCTAAAATCCCTTCCAGACAATAGAAAGCTTACCAGAAAGGCCCGGTAACAATTACGATTCTCCGTTTATCAATCAACGCAGACAGACTATGGAGACGTAAAATACAAGAACGGAAACAATAGGGGATCGAAAACTAGCGCAGATAAGAGAATGTGGGAGTGCGGGCTGTATCTTGAATGAGGGGACCTGGATACCTGGATACCGACTGCTCCGATCATGAAGGATAACAGGAGCTAGGGGATAAATTGCTGTTCAAGGATCTTTAAAAGGCAGCAACTTTCGAATGCACGAGGGAGCAATTGGTCTTTGGGTCCTGTTACGCAAAGCTTTGTCAGGGGAAAGGTCGGAATTTAGGCAATAATGGTAAAGTGCTCCTCCTTGTTTTAGGTGTGGTATTGCAACGAGCAAGAACAGTTTGTTGTTAAATTCTAATAAATTAAGAGGGAAGATTTTTAAAGTTCTTCTAAATTGTGAATTTGTTATTCATATATATTAATAAATCATTTGCTTATAAAGATGTTAATGGAACCAATGACGTTGTAAAACCATTAATAACTAATTAACATCGGAAGAAAAAAAAAATTACATGTAGGGAAACGCTATGAGATTTTACGAATTTCAAGACGCCGTGAAATCCTGAATAATTCAGATAATAGCTCTCCGATTTTATCAGAAAACAATACTGCGAAAGGATAATAATAAATACAAGGTAAGTGCTTTAGGAACAAAATAATCCAAAAAGAATAAAAAAAAAAACAACGCTATAATAAAAAATAATTTAATAATTAATTTTCAAAAATACTCAATATTTATATAGTGATAATATAAATTCTTTACTTAAGCAAAAAAATGATAATTATGTAATACTAAAACCACATAGCATAGATAAATGAGATGAGAAAGTCTTATTACTCATAAAGAGAAATGGTGGGAAACAATATATGTTTTAATGTATATTGAGATTAATAATAATAATATAAATAATATAATTTTTACTATTATGTAATAATACTCAAAGTCTTGATTTGGGTATTTTGGGGTGACAATACAATTTATAATTTGTTTAGCATGAATGTTTTGATTATAGTGTATACAATAGTCTAAAAGCTGGTTTTGTAAATCACTTAATTATAATATGTAACATGGAAATGGTTATTAAGTTCATTTTGTACAGTTCCACGCAGATATACCTAATTTGTATGTTTATTAAATTGATTCATTTAATTTTGTAATGAATAACATAATGAGATCTATTAATAGGAAATGTGGCATAGGAAATTTTAATTATTTAATTCGATCCTATACAGATTAATAAAAGAAAAAAAAAACCGTGCCCGTGTAGGCCTCGGCGCTTAGCGCCGAGGCGACATGTTTCCGTGACAACGTATACTCTATAATCCTCTAACCCCCACCACCTCACTCTTACCCATCCCCACCACTACCTTCTCCGTTACGGGACACTTTTGCCTGCATGACTCTCAGCATCTATAATCCTCTTACCCCCACTACTACACTACTAATTACCTCCCCCACAATCTACTTCCGTTACGGGACACTTTTTCTAACATGGCATCCCGCAAAATGATTTATAAGACGTTGTCACGTCAAAAAGGGAGAGGGTTTGTTTACGTTTAACCTAAAAAGAAACCTTCCAAGTTTTTTTTTCTACTTTTATGTAAACAATCGTATTAGAGTAATGGCTCTACATAATATTAAACATTTGGTTTCATGTAAACATTCAACTAATAAATGTAGGCCAAATGAGATAGAGTTTAGGCAAGTTTCCAACTCATTAAAGTACTTTCTTACTATTACATTTAAGCATTATATTACTATTCATTTAATTCTAATGAAGACATTTTAATTGACTGACTTCTAACATTATTAGTAATGTCACACTATTTTTATTAAAAAAAAAAAAGTAATAATTGAGAAACTATGTTAAGAATATCATAACAGCAATATTTGCAGATTAATTTTTTCACAATATATTTTCTTTTTGATAGTATACACAAAACTAACCTAACATTTTGTATTACTTTTATTAATCATTAGACAATGAAAAATATTTGAAATTATCTAGTATGCAATTTTCTAAATTCTTATTAGATTCCTGTTCTGTTTCTTATCAGAATTATTCACAATAAATCTATCATCTATAATATAATAAAAATAAAAATAGAGACCTGGGCTCTGTTTCATAATAAAGTACAAACTAATACTATTAGTCTTGTAGATTTATCTTGATTCAATTACACAGACTTGTACAATAGTAACTTGTACATTAGTATTTTTTAATTTTTATAACCTCACTAATAGTCGTCTCATCATGAAAAATCATGAAAAAAATAAGTATTAGTATTATGACCACACTAGTTTCTACACTTGTACTATGAACTAATACTATTAGCTTTCAATATGAAACAGGGCCCTGGTGTCCAATATACTGGATTTAAAAGAAAATGCGTCACTAATATACATTACACCACATTTTTTTTTTTTTTTTTTTTACAAAATCTAAAGGGATTTCTAAAGTAAAAATAACTTTTAAAGTGTTTACAGTGTTATCTCATTTACTTAATTCACCTCTACACGATGAGGCTATCTTATTCACATTAATAGTTACAGACTCACTGATTCACAAAATTTAAAAAATGGCAAAACAGATGGAATAAGATGAAAAATATCAACAAAAAACAAAATTTACTGAAAAAATTAAAAAAAGATTTTTCCAGTAGAGCAAATGATAGGGAAGGACTAGCCGATTTGGGTTGAACGAGATGTCTTCTTCAACAACGAATTTCAAATTGCGAAAAAATAAGTAATCTTAAAGTGCTAGGAATAATATTAGATTATGCAGAATAAATCGAGAAGCATTGTTATTCTCAGAAAATGAAAATTATAAGGAATTTCAACAAGAAAGCAGTTGGTATCGAAAATAGAAATTGATTCTTGAAACAGGATTTCATGCAAATCGCTATCCAAAATTAATTAAATAGATCAAAGATTAAGTCAACAATAGTTTACGGCAAATGAAAAAACTTTCGCAGGGCCAAGATATCGCAAATTTATTACGAAAACAGATTTAAAAACTGTAAAACTTTGGAATGAACTTGAAATTAACGTAATTAGATACTAAATCTATGAAAGAATGGTGTTTACATGATTAATAAAAATGAAACAAGCACTATCATCAGATCGGGAAAATCGATTCATTATCTGATTATATTTCCTATCTTCTCCCACAGTATCCACTCAACGGATGGTCGAATGCAGAACAGATTTCAAGATTGTTCTTATCGACAACAATGGCGATGGCTATCTGGTGCAAATTTATGAAGCACGGATCACTGATGCATTTCCTTTTCTTAGCGATTTCTTTTGCTTCCCTTTTGTTACCCGAGAACTGAAAACAATGAAAACTATCTTCAGATGTTCCAGAAGATCGAGTGTTCATAAATGAGATATAGGGATGAAATAAGATTCTCCAATAACAAGAGTTGTAGCAATTTTCATTAAGGTCATGGGACGGAATAAGGATAATGTTAATAAAAAAATTAAGAATAAAACCGTCGATTAAATAATGAAGAATAGTATTAAAAAATAGGTTATTTAATTAATTTAAAACATTGTTATTACTTCTTGCA
>NW_027114721.1:265011-269691 GCF_000696795.3 Halyomorpha halys | reverse complement strand
GCCTTTATATATACACACATTTTAACACCAATTACATCAGTGCAAGAGGAAAAAATATCTATTAGTCAAAATCTTTTTTTAATTCTAATAAAATCTTTCAGAGCAACGATCTAAATTCCACATTACACCATGAAACTTTTTTTTTCATCGATTATTTAAATATGTTTCTTTTCCAACAATGCCACATAAAGTTTAGTAGTTGGGTTGTATTTTTTTTATTATAATTTATTTATTGTTATTTACAACTGTATAAATAGATACACATCAGGTAAATTTGCTGTAAGTGATATTATGACATGATACAAACATGTGGAGAATCTACCCATTGATAGAATTCCCAAAACACTTCTAAAGGAGAAGATCTCGAGGCCATCTTCTTTTCAAACGCCTAGGAGGATTATTAGGTAGTGAAGGAGAAGCCAGATTAGAAACGAGTTGGTTTGGGTGGTTGGGAAGTTTATTATGGAAGGATTGGTATCTGGTTCTGTCCAAATCGGCAACATAGGGGACATTGAGGTCCTGATGGATGATGGGTTGTATTAAAATTAAAACTCTCATGTTAAAATAGTAAAGTATTTTTTATATTAACGCGTGTCTAGTTTTCCACGACTGATTATTTTTTGTTTTGTTTACCCACTACCTTGTTGGGAGGATGATGGAGGAGGTAACCAATCTACTTCAACCAGTCGACTCGAACCATGGCATGTTGCCAAGTTTACGCCTTAACTCCTTCAGCTACCACGTACCCCTTTTACACGATACTCAGCCATATAAACTGTATACAATATTTCCATGACCATCGTTCCATAATATCTAATACTTAGTTTTCGAAATACATAGCACTGCTCTTTCTTTGGAACTACTATTGCTTACAAAATATGAACTAAACCAGCCTTGAGCTCCCAGCAATTTTAAAGCACTTGGTACCCCATTCATTCACGTTTTAGGTCGAATTTGGTTTGGATTGAAGTTATAAGCAAATGAGGGACAAGATAAACTCGTGAAGCGTATCTAAGTTTGATCGTATAAAATATAGGACATAATAATAAACAAAAAATATTACCAGTTATTAAATAAGCTTAATTGATGATAAGTTTTGTGAGACTGCAAGAAAAATATTCTTATTTTCTTTAATATAAGTGAATTCTCAGGTAATACCTCATATGCAATCTATCGTGACAGGTCTTAATAACAATGATTAAATTATTCAACTATATAAGATAGCGATGCAGTATTTATATTTATTGAAAAATATTTTTACACAAGTGTGTTGCTGTTTTGGCTAAGAAAAAATATAAACTCTTTTAAAACATATATAAATCATTAGCTGATTTGTATGGCATTCAAAACACCTCTCTTTGAATTATCCACAAAGAATTATTTTTCTTTTGTTGCTTTTTTTAAAGGCTGACAGGATATATTGTTTTCTGTTAGGTTTTTGTGTACATGCCCCAGGGACCAGGCGTAATCAATGGGGAATCAATCGATAAAGGAAATCCAATTCGTCCTTGTGTCATGCTTTATGTCCAACCTCCAATTCAATGATGTACAATAGAATTTTAACAGCGAGGTTATCAAGCGAACCTGTAAAAGTAAAAGGTTCTATTATGCCTAAAGAGGTAATGATATTTCAACGATAGTGAAGGATTCATTCTCTTAAAAAACAAGCCAAAATTATTGTAAATAAAACGCTTGTAAATAAATTGGAATGGATAAAACATGATAATTTATGTTTGATTAAGCAGTAATAAAATAATTAGAAATATAACCTTTGTTCCACATTATGAAATCCGAACATGATAATCAAGAATAAAATTCTTTTGGATATGAAACCGGTTAGATAAAACCTAAAGGATATAAGGGATTTATAGTGCTTGAAATATATTATCATTTAGAAATAAATGACATTTCCTACAAGTATAAAAATATACAATAAAAAATAATTGTCCTTAAAATTTTTCATAATATATTTCAAAAGGTCGCCGGATAATAATCTAGAATAAGATGTCATCAAACACCGAAAAATAAAACAAAATTGATCTGTTTTGAAAACTTACCAAATACCCGACTGATCATTTAGTTAATTCAACAACAAAATACCAATAATGAACATATTTATTCATTTTTTAAAAATAAATATAGTTCTCAAAAAATTAGTTATAGCTTTATTCACCATAAAGGGAGCGTGTCTCGTCATAGCAAATTTACCAACTTAGTTCTCAACCAACTGTTGGTTTATGTGACATGAAGGAATATTAAACGAATGGCTTTTAATGCAAGCTATACAAGCAGTTTAGTTTATTTCTATATAAAGTTTTATTTCGAATAAAAATAAACCCCCTAGTTGCTATGCAAAACAAATATCTGTCAATGATAAAATCAAAATAATTTCAAAGTACATTTAAGATTTTATGTGAGATTTGTTTGTTTCAATTATCTCGATTTTGATTTTTTATTAACATATAAATCACATATATGACATCACATATATAACCTTTCGCTTTGAACAGCCCTGATGAAACCCTGCAAAGGGGGGCGAAACGTCGGAGATTAAAATAGTTATAAACTATTTATTCTTTTTTTTTTTTTTTACCGTAACCCTGAATTCTTATACTTAGATTTAAAAAAAAAAAATTAAAAATGTTTAATATAAAAGTTAGAACGTGTTTCTTCATTTATATTATTCCTAAATATTTTAAACATATCTGTCATGATTTGTTTTAGGATCATAACATATATATTTCATTTATTTCATTATACGAATAAAGTAAAAATTGATGTAATGGTCATAAAAAGATAGATGAAAGCTATGACTAATAGGGTGAAAATAGGAGTAATTAAGAATAATGCAAAATAATATACTTTATTAATGTTTAACTTTTATATTCTAGATTTGTATCATAAAAATTTGTATATATTTTTTTTTAAATTATGATCACATAACAAAGAACAATGAACTTGATAATGAGGAAACTGCCGAAACGTAGAGAAAAGAAGCATGTTTGGACAGTCTTACCGCATTTTTTCACTTCAATTATCTCGATTTTGATTTGTTATTAACGTATAAATCACCTTCTAGCATGGGAAAGTCATCAACAGCTTAGGAGAACGATGTTTGCAAGTTATCAAGTTCATTTTACTTAATTCTTGTGGTCACAGATATAACAAAAAAAAATTCTCTTATTTTTTTTTTCATGCGTTATATATGCTGAAATAACTCATATATACACTCCTAAGTTGAAGTGTATCACCTGAAGATGATTAAAGGAAGCATGTTTTCGTTATGGTTATAATTACAACAATTAAACTAATGCCATGTTTTCTATACCTTTTCAGTTTATTTGGTTCTTTTAAAACGTCCTTCTTCCAAATACAAGCTGTGAACCGAACACACAGAAGAAGGCCATTTTTTTTTTCGAAAAAAATAATACAAGGAAATAAGACTAGATTAACCATAGATTCCTTTGTAGTGTAGAATAGTATCAAATCGTTCAAGAAGACTGAATGCCCGACGTCTGCCCCAAGTTCCAACCACATAAATTGTCCAGATACATAATAAAAAACAGAATCCATATCTATCCTTTCTAGCGATTTTCTGGATGGTATTTTCCCCGATGGAAGCAGTCCCATAATGTCCTTTGTGCAGTGACTCAATGGCTCCCCGATCCTCAAGACCTGGTTTCAATTTACCCCTGGACCAGTGAAACCACCGAGGACCCTGATACGCTCTTCTTCACGATCGTCTTCTCTAACCCAGATCTTGGACTAATAGATATAGACTCTATGGTCGGCATCTCTTCAGGTTGTCAAATCGAGGTGAAAGTATGTGACGTCTATGGCAATGGCTTTTCCAGAGAATCGGTTATTTTGTTCGAATAAAAAGAGAAATGGGCGCTACGGAAAACATTCGAGTTTCAATAAGATAAGCCGTATCGCAATCATATTCATCAGTTATTAATAATTTAAAAAAAAACTATAATAAATATATTTTATTAACTAATAAATATAATTAGAAATTGCACAAGATTTATCAATTTAATGTGCTTAGAATTGTACTCGATAATATGAATCATGTTAAGTATTCAATGTTAATAGTTATGAAACACACGTGGCTTCGAACAACCACCATCGCTCATTATTCGATATTTCTTGTTTTTAATTCATTAAAGTTGCCTCAGGGTTTTACGCCCTTAAACCCCAAACAACAACAACTACTAAAGTTGTCTATACTATTTAATTTTTTTCATTTGTGTTTTAACTCTGGTCTATCCTTATCTGGATTTCGGTTTTGCTCATTTTGCTGCAAACCACAAATATTTAAACTTACGTAGTATAAAAAATTGTAATTCATTAAATATTAATTTTGATTAATTTTTTCCAAGGCTTATACTATTAACTAAAGTCTTCATTTACCCCTGAAAACTAATTTTAAAGAAGAAACAAGAACTGCTAGAGAAAGTATGTTTTAGTGGTCCGTTTGTTATTTTCACAAATGGGAATAGTAATGAATGATGAGAGAGAAACCAATAAGAGAAAAAAGCATATATATATATAAAAACTCAACATCTTAGTTGATTCTGTCTATCCATCTGGTTTTTGACTTCCCACGTTCTCTTGCCAAATATGCTGTCATTCATTCTTCAGTAGAGGCGTCCTGATAATTGCTTCCATATATATATA
>NW_027114721.1:261325-264961 GCF_000696795.3 Halyomorpha halys | reverse complement strand
ATATTTAAATATCGATAGCAAAGAGCTATGCTACTACTTCCCGGACCCGGATTCGAACCCAGCAGCGGTAATTATTTTTTTTCTTAATTTAGCAGTGAGTAGAACCTATCGGTTCAGGAGTCCTTTTGGGGGCCCACCTAGCCTCATTAAAGTGAGTAAACTTCATGGGGGAATAAACCTCACAATCCAATAATTATAACAGTAAAAGGTTTCTTTATATGGAGAAATATTTTGAGCTGAGAAAAATTACACTCCAACCAAATTTATTCGATATACGGTAATATATTTATTGAACGACGGTGATAATGTAACTATACTTATAGTTTCTAGTTGATCTATAGTGTTACTTCCTAATCCACATGGTTCACACAAAGCCTTTGATCAAGACAATTATAAAAATGGAATAATGATAGAAGGAATTTGCTGGAAACATCGTCAGAAAATAAAAATTGAAACACACCATTTCGGTGATTGCCATCATCTTCCTTTAACCTAAGCAGTTAAAAACTTCGATTCAAATCTTACTTCTATTTACGTCGATTGGGCTAAAAAAAAAAAAAAAAGACAAAAAATGTAAACACACCCAATTCGTCACAGCGGTTCAAACGGCTGTCCTGGGTTCTTCAACATCACGATTTGTTTTTTTTCACTAACCGCACCAAAAGCATGCTCCAAGAAGTAGCTATCCCAACGGTAGGCCGGTCAAACAATTGCTTTCTCGCTTCTTCTACTTCCTTCATCATGGAAGAAACTATGACTCGTCATAAATGGTCCTGTCCCCGGAGACGCAACCAGATGCTCTAACCAAGAACTGTTTTCTTCGAGAGAAACAAGACATAAGATATATTCAAAGAACCTAAAATGATATTTCGAATTATTAATTTTGTTTTCTTCTTATTCATAAGTCAATAAGAATTCGATTAATTCTCATTTGGCAGCATGTTTTTCTAACATCTGTATCTGAATTTATAATAAGGATCAAAATTGAATATCGATGCTGAAATGCCATTGTCATGATAATTTGTAACCTTCAGTGTATTCAACGAGCCAGTCTAAAAATGATATGGCAATAAATACTTAATATTCCTTTTGCCGATGACATTGAATAAAGAGTATTTTTAATATTTGCTAAGGTACTTGGTACATAGGTACGATATTAATGGAAACAAAATTAATACGTGGTACGGAGAGATAACGTCTCTTTTAAATACCAATGTCAAGATGGAACAAAACCAACCGACTGCATGAAAAAGGATTAAAGGATTTGAGGAAAGAAAGATGCTTGGAACCCCCATGTCTTCAGTTCGATTTGGCCGACCTAGCCCTAGAAGTAGGAACTGACCTCCGACCTGGATAAAGACGAGGAAACATCTGAGGGTTCGATACCCTATCACAACCTCACTCAACAAGTCTGATAGCCATTTTTAACTATTCTCTTCAATACACCCTTACATTTTCATATTTTTATGCGCACTTAACCAAAACATTTTTACCTATAAGTGTATAAAGCACAAAACAAACAATAACTGGATTTAACAAATTAAAAAATGTGTAATATCAGTAGTATTATAACAATGTCTAAATAACTTTATTTAGTAGAATATATATTTTATTTAAAAACAAATTTGATCCTTTTTTATCAACTTTATTCTTTTCAAAACCTTCCAACGTTTCGATTCAAGGATACCTACAAACAGCTCCTTTACTTTGTTGTCATTTTCTCTTTTAAAATTCTTAAAAATGCCGGATAATTGCCTTTGTCCCATCTATAACTTCTTCTATATAACTCTTCTTAAATTTAAAACTTGCATTAACCACTTCTTTTCTTTCATTCATTTACATTTGCTAACTTTCTAGTTTAAAACTACAAGTTTTAAATTTAAGAAAGAGTTATATAGAAGAATTTATAGATGGGACAAAGGCAATTAGCCGGCATTTTTAAGAAATTTTAAAGAAAAATGACAACAAAATAAAGGTATCCTTGAAAATGACCTGAGGGTCGAAACGTTGGAAGGTTTTAAAAAGAATAAAGTTGAGAAAAAAGGATCAAATTTGTTTTTAAATAAACTAAACCACTCTCTTGTTTGAGTATATATTATATATTAATAAAAATTAATCTAATATATTTTATGTTGTAAATACTAATAATAAATGTTATAATTAAAAAAAAAAAAGTAAATGTACAATTTAACCGAAGGGCCACCAGATAATATAAGTTGAGTGTCCCTGAGAGGAACAAAGCTTGTAATCGACTGATCCTTAACGTACATTCTGCTGTTTGGGAAGCACTCTGATCCGCTTAGATCAGCACGAAAATTCAAAAGTTAAATTAATTAATGAAATAAGGTGAATTATAATTTAAAGCGTATAAATTTTAAGTAAAAAAACTCTGAAAGCTGATATTTGTCTCACGAGCTCAAGACCGCCGGTGTCAAGCGTAGGAGTGTTGGGAAAGTTTAACCTTCTTACGGCTCTATATAAAAATGAAAAAAGTTTTGTCAAAATAAAAAGAAAATCTATTTATTCGTGAAAAGCGGTGAAAAGGTATACAAACGAATAATTCACAAGTGTTATTTTATTCATAGGAAAGAAAAGGAATCGTGATAAAATAGTTGTATGCCTATTTCCCTTTATAAACCGAAAAGAAAAAAAAATAATTCATTAGTATTTATTTTTTCTACTAATCAGTTTGTAATAATTATTATTACTTTTCCTATTAATTATTTATAAACCCTAAATCATCAAAAAGTAAATAATCCTAAAAAGACGAAAGAATTCTTGAAGGGAACTTGGTAAAGTTCAGAAAATTTTTATTATCATTTTAATGAACTCCAATAAATAACCCATCACTATATACACCCTGATTACTAAATTCTTCTCATCGAAGTATTCTTCCTCGCTAAGCAAAAATAATTTTTTTGGAAATTTTAATTTTTAACGAGAGAATACACAGAGAGAAATTGTGAAATGGTTTAAATAAAGTTATAGTTTTTAATAATACACGTCTGAATATTATTTCAAGGAGTCTAGCCATACAGCGATGAATTCCTAATAAGACGCGAACTCTGAAACAGTAATAAGACTTAAAAGTTTTCTTACGAGCGGTACATGGGATAGCAAACGAGGTATAGGCGGTACTGAATAATGCATGAACAGGTTCTACGTATTCATCAGCGAATCATCTAGAACACATAATTTATAACCTACTCTTATTAAATATTTATAAGGTTCTACAAGAGATCTTAACAGTAATGATGGAACAGTAACTAGACTCTGTGAAAAGGGCACAAAGAAGAAAAAATGGCAACATATTATCAATATTAGATACAATTAATAATGAGAAATAATATTAAACAAACTAAAAATATTAAGAAGATAAAAACCATCTTAATATTAGTGAAATATGATTAATGAGGCATAAATAACGACTTCAAATTAAAATTTTGAAATATGAGAATATAATTCTTCAATAAAAGAACTTATAGTAAAATGTTTTCAGAAAAAAACTTTTAAAATTCTGTTTTACTATGAAACATTAGGTATAATTTTAAATATTTTTAAACAAGTAAGTTTCACATCTAACTTTCATGATTGCCATTGATGATTATAGAATATGAATCACACAAATTTAAACTT
>NW_027114721.1:256454-261250 GCF_000696795.3 Halyomorpha halys | reverse complement strand
TAATAATTTATTTACTTGTTTATAGGGCAACCCCCAAACAAATAGAGTGAGTCTGTGAAATACATGAAATAGATAATCAATTGTAGTAATTTTACAAAAATGATGAGTTAATGACCGTTTATATAAACTAATAACAAACAATATACCCAGGCTGGGCTATCTACATTCATTAGAATAAAACAAAAACGTCACTTCATATTTAATACTATTAAAAACAAAACAAAAACTATACGTCCTATTGGGACGATAGGTGTCCAGCCCTAAGAAAAAAAGTTTGCGTTGCATATATCAAAAATAGATCCAATCCTGCGGGTACAGACAGAAAATCATACAACTGATTTTGGCTAACATTGCTTAGTTTCGGCATGTATCGGTTTCCATGAAAACAATCCTCCAGGCCCGTTACATCACAAGCTGGACAAAGCTTCTGTGGGTCCAAAGTATATTTCTGTGGACCGACATTTAGAGTAATTCCATATTTGCAAGTCGTAGTTGAGCTACTATTCTCAAGTGAGGGCAGCTGATTTTTAGGTAGCTTTGAGGAGCATCTGTTTTAATGAAGACCCTACCATACCACAGGTTATAGATCGATTCTCGTAATAACAAGAGGTCTTTATCCTTGACAAATTCCCTGTATCTATCCAAGATCTCCCACATTATAATTTTGATACTTACCGGATCATTCAGTAGTATCGGGTCAAACATTCCGAAGCTCTCCAATATTTTTCTTATCTGCGTTACCCAATTATATTGTAAACTCAAACAGTTGTTACTGTCTAGCTGCAGTAGCTTTAAATAACATTGTTTCACGAAGTGAGTGCAACTCATGTTAAGTATTTTTATTAGCCATGACAGAGTTTGCTTTAAAACGTGATATCCCACAGGAATGGGCGCCACTTCTAGTCTTACCATAAAGTGTGGGGTATTTAAAAGAACATCTATTATAAAAAATAACCTGGATATATGTACACATAGTATGGTAAGAGTAATGGTGTTACTATTAGGGGGATATAATACCAGAATACACAGAATTCTTTCAATGCTGGAAATAAATATAGAATATACGATACCAGTTTTGAAAAACATAACGTCAGCAACTATTTCTGCTTATGTATCATGATATAACTTTTTTCTACAGCTTATTTATTAATTTTTTCCTTAACACGTCGACTGTCGAGTAAAAGATAACTCGTAGTTATCGTTCTTGCTAAAGATTTTCCATCACGAGTTACCCCTTGGATTTAGTATTAGTTCATAACTTGCCATATTTCACAATATTATTTCATAAACCGCAGATCATTATCATCCGTGTTTGTATTTGTCATTAAATTTAATTATGTGTACTTTTTTCCCCCTGAAATCTGTTTCGCATGTTATTACTGAAATCACGATTAATAAATAAATAAATATTATGTAGTAGTTGAAGTGAAGACGAATGCCACAAGTGAATTTAACGAAGGTGATAACGCGGGACACAATTTTCAGTCTAATATTGAACTGAATATCAAATAAACATTCTGCTGTAATAAGAAACTATATGTTTTATCAATGATCAGTTTAAATTAATTAAGCAATTAAATTTTACTGTATTATCTAACAATTTCTTAGCACTAACATTGCTCACAATTGCAAGATGCGAGCTTTACAGCTTGAAGGTCGTTCTATAAAACAAGACAACCAACAATGAACAATTTGGAAAGGTAGGATATCGCTATTGAAATTCAAAACATTCATATAAACACCAGATATATGTATGATATAAACGCCATTTCTAAAGACTGGAATCCAGAAGAGCGGGACGATGAACACAATAGACCAACAGCCAAGAGGATGTTTCTCAAAGCCTGGAGAACACTTTCCAGCGATGACTGTATCCTCAAGAGTCATCCCTCTCCTGAGCCGAGACGAAACGCCGAGGGAGAGCCGTCTGGAAAGTGGAGTCGCACACCGCTACGCAACTCGCCAGGGGTCCTATTGATTTCGGGCATCGATATCTCTTGCTCTAATGGAGGTCGCTCAGGTTCCAGCTTAACAATACATAGTGAAGGCTACTGGAGGTCGCACCTAAGTGATTAGGTAGTTACATTAGGTAATGTAGAGACCTTATTTGCCTTATTAGCTAATGGTTGTGGAGGAAAACAAGATATCAAGTGTAATGAACTCGAACACAAGTACAATTGTAATCATTCTACAACCGAAGGTTACAGAGGTTGAGATCTTGAATTAACAACAAATACATAATAATAATGTCTAACACTCTCAACAGGCTATTATCAGAAAATTTCAAAGCCTTATTTGTGTATTTTGAAAGCAGTAAATTTTTCAACAATTACGGGCATCATCGGGACTTGAATACACACAAACACCTAATGAAGATCAGAAATTATACGCAATAAACCACACCTCAACACCCTAAAAGAGATTAACCAAATAAAGACAGTAAATTATATTGATATCGATCAAAACTTTTAATGCTCGTAGTTTAAGAGTGATGTACTACTACCTCTATTTGGTGAGCTTATCTCCGGCTGTTGAAGAAGCACTTTCTCTGGTTTGCACTGATGCGAGTTTGTGGTTTTCAATATGATGATACCATAATTAGAGAAAGGTTGGCTGTAGTCCGTTCGTCAAGAGAATGCAGCTGCAGAATCCAACATTTCCTCACCAAAAATTCTATAGTAGAATTAAAAAATGATCTGAAACCTTTTTTTTTTAATCGATGGTATTAAAAGGAAAACATACAGTTATTTGCAGATGGAGTTAAGTTAGATCGGTTCTGTGGGACGTTTCAGAGGCATTCTCCAAGCAAAGGGACTAAAGGCAGTTCAAGTTAGAGATTCGATGTTTAAAAAGTTTACAAACCGTTCTTTAGAAGCTTAAAGTTTTGTTAGTTAAAATTGAAAAACAAAATGTAATATTTAAAACAATAATGACAGGTAAAATTAGACGTATTTATACTTTAAGAATCTTCTTTTCTAATACAACGGAATGTGAACTAATCTTTAGGACTGTTATGTTCTGCATTTGACCTGAGGAAAAACTACCTAAATTCTCACTTTCAAACCTTTTGGAATTAAAATCAACTACAATTTTTATCTATATATTTGTTTCCATTTTTTTTTGTTCTTTTAACACTCCTTCCAATTCCTGATAATGCTCTTCGATTAGATTTAAACTTAATGTTCTTTTGAAAGGAAACTACCATCCTCAAATGAATAATATAAATTGAATATTTATAAAATTAATTTTAACATGTATGTATAAATTGCCCCTTTAAATTTTGTTTGTATTCATTTATCATTTTCCAATATCTTGATAATTTTAAAATAATCACTCTGATGTTTAGAGACGCTAAAAATTAGATGTGCTAGTGCATTTAGTTACAAATAAAGTTGTATTCCAAGCTTCATGTATCAAACTGTCAAACTATCATTATCAGTACACGTATTAATAAAATTACTGATAGTTATAATTAGCATGAAACGCGAGTGACCAGTTTCTAACCTCCACTGAACAGTTTAAACATCAGGATACTTCACTGGACTTATATAAGCACAAAAGTTCAGTTGCGATCAAAGCCTGTCGCACAATTGTCATTACGCAAACTATAGCACCAGAAGCCAACCAAGGATGACAACCGCGAAGCCTTCCCTTAGTTTCGCCAAGTTTGTTAATTAACATACGGATTTTTCTATCATAAATTTGCGTTAAAATTCATATCTTAAAGATTTCATGAAGAACTTATTTTCTTACCACAGTCAGCTATCAATAGTTGAAAAATGTTTCTTAAGAAATCTCCGACTGCAACCGACAGATTCAGCAATTCAGTTTAACCTTTCCAAGTAGGCTACCCTTATTACTTCGTAATCCAAACAAAACCTTGTGTTCTGGCTCGATTCAAAACCGCATAAGAGTGGTTTAGTTGCCACAGGAACTGACCGCAAAAAGACCGGTTAATTCAAACCATAAGAGTTGAAGAAACAGTAGGACTGCATTACAAGATATGAAACGATCATAGGAAAGGGACAGTTAATTAATCTTGAAGAGTTTTTTTTTATAATTAACTTTTAAAGATGAGTTTCAAATATACAGTGAATTTCAGGTTTAAATTTTCAACAAAAACACAGCTTTAAAAATGAACAATAAATAAATTTTGGATAATCTTAGGTCTGTCTATCGCTGAAGCCATTACTTAGCAAACCTTAAAAAATGTTTTTATTTATTTATTTAATGTGATTTACAACTGTACAAGTAATCAATACAATAAGTAAATATGTTGTATGTTTCATTTACACTTGAAAATCTTGGGAATGAACAACCCCTTAGTGGTACTTCAAGCATTAATTTAAATTAGAAGGCACCGTGGCCATCTTGTTTTCAGACGCCTCGGAGGGTTATCAGGGATTGTTAAGGATGAAAAATTAAGAATTAATGGGTTAGGATGGGTAAGGATGGTTAAGAACCTTGAAATGAAAAGACGCATATCTGTTTTGGGCCAAATCTGCAACGAATGGGATGTTAAGGTCTTTGTGGATGAGTTTATTTGTAACGTAATAAGGAGGATCAAGGATTTTACGTAGGATTTTAGATTGTAAGGATTGGAAGCGGGAGAAATTTGATGGCTTGGTAGAGCCCCAGAGCTCAATTCCATATGTCCAAATTGGTCTAATTATCGTAGTGTATACTAATTTTTTGTAGTGAATGGGAAGTTTAGAGCATTTGTCAAGTAAGTGTTGTAGCAATCGGAATCTACGAGCAGTTTCTTGTCGTTTCAGTCTTGTGTGTGGATTCCAAGT
>NW_027114721.1:250915-256404 GCF_000696795.3 Halyomorpha halys | reverse complement strand
GTCGTTTCAGTCTTGTGTGTGGATTCCAAGTAAGTCTCTTGTCAAGATGGAGTCTTAAGTATCGAATCTGTTCAACAGGCGTTAGTGGAGTATTTAGAAAGGATACTGTAGGACAGGAGGGTAGAGGTTTACGACGGAGAGTAAAGGTGATCTGATGGGATTTGTCAAGATTTATTTTGATTCTTCAGTTTCGACACCATTGTTCAATAGACGTTATGTGTGTCTGTAGTGTTTGTGATGCATTAGTTGGGTCGTTGTTTACAGACAGTATACATGTGTCATCAGCGTATGTTGTTTGGACTGTGTGTGTGGGTGGGTTGGGATGTCAGCTGTATAAACCGTATAAAGAATGGAACCTAAGATACTACCTTGAGGAACACCGGCAGACTGAGAAAACAGTGATGAAGCTTAAAAGTAAAATCAAGAACTAAAATTGTAATTTGAAATGTTTGCATCCATTTCGTGACCTAAAGCTGCCAGATCGATGGTAAAACGATCATTAGAAACTCATTATTCCACTAAGACAAAGCATTATTTAACAATTTTACAAATTATATGTTTAACAAAAATAAAGGGACATAAACTATATCAAGTAACAACAGTAGTTCAATATATATTCACCTGCGTTTCCCCCTTTTCACTCTAGCGTTTATTTAGTATTTTTTATTTAAATCAGATCAAATTCAACGACTATTACATCATAAAAATAAATAATCACTTACAAAAAAAAAATTCAAATATGGATTTAAACCACTCAGTTGTGGGGATCCTGCAAAAATATTCCTCCTTCAGACTATTCAGTGAAAATTACTCCTTTTATATCAATAACAAATGATTACACAAGTACCTGGACATACCATTTGTTTCTAACGTAATAAAAAAACAAAACATAAATACATTTCATGACTCACTTGCTGGACACCCAAACAAAATACAAACATTACTAGCTGATACGACAAGTAGACTGGAATGCCTCTGCAACACTAGGTGTACTGATAGGAGTGTCTTCATTGGACGGCTTCCCATTAACGAATTCATAATAATCCTGTGCGATGGTTGTCTAATTTTTTCCAAAAGGAAAAATTTCGAAAACAAAGTATACTAATGTATAATCTTTAGAATAATCAATCTAATATCGTGACATTTTGAATTCAATATATAAATTTGACTTTATTTTGTTTGGAATTAAAAAAAAAATCAATATTCATATTTTTTCATTACTATTTCAATTAATGTAGTAACTCATAATTTTACAATTAATATTCCAACGCCGTTTTGCGGCATGTAATTGTACCTTGTGAACAATACCTCAATAAAATAGCCGCGTTGTGAAGTCAATACGTGTCACCCAATGGGACTGGCTTCGAATAACAAATATGTAGGCAACTAGGGAAGGGTTACAGTGTTGGGTCTTTGACCGAGAATAGGTATTGTTTCAACAATTTATAATTATTTTATTATTGTAGTTATTATATTACAATGTTTTATTTAATATAAATGCGCAGATACGTTTGTCATTTTTTACTAACATAATAACGAAGCTATTCGAGGACTGTCAGTCAAGATACTCAACGTCACATCGAATCCTGAAAATGTTATAAAGCATGACAGATCTGCCTAGCACAGATGATTTCCCAAGGGTTACATCTAGTGTGACCTTTTCTTCGAAGGTTCTTTTTCATTTCCAGAGGCGAATTTATTATGATTCGTTGTATACTAAAAATATAATTGAATAAAACGTTTACAACGGGTTAAAAATGAACCGACAAGGAGTGAAAACTATCATTGTACGAAACTAACGTGCCGATTATCAATGGAAGAATCAGGCCGTGAGAATTGTAGGGGCTCTCCTCAGTAGTGTGAGCTTTCACCCGAATCGTTTGTAACAGATTGGAAACTGTTTGGAGTAGGGTTTCCTTTATTATTTATTATAGATGGCATGCTGAAATCAATTTACTGAGCAATACCACATGCGAATAAATAAATAAAAATGCAATAAAAACAATAGCATATGAATATTAAATAGAAAATTACTTAAATAGTAATGATACTGAATTAATAATTTGAATCAAAAAAGGGGAAAAGAAAACACGGTTTTCCAAGACTTTTTATTTTTTTTTTTTATAAATACGTTTTGGAGGTAGCCGACGATAGTATAAGAGTATGGTATTTGAGGGAAAAGTGGTAAAATTATTGATAATTTTGTATATAATGAAGCGTAACTTGAGTTCGTACATAGTTAAAAAGCAAAAAAATATCTCATTCGCAAACTTTTCACTTGTACCCCCTTAATTCCTCTTAAGCAAATAATAAATGGGTTAGAAGAAAACACAATGCTAAAACAGAAAATAATTCAACTGGAGATACTACCTTTTTCTGCCAGCTGTATTGGAAGGGGATATGTATACTTATTTGTTTAAGAACAAAGTTTCCGATTGGGATCTGTAAAAAAACTCAAGGTAATAAATTTAGGGTATGGGGCCGCGGTATGATGACGTAACCCCCAGTTTCAAATTCAATCATTTTCATAAAATGATTGTCGCTGGTATCAACACTACTGTTATCTCTAGGTTCGTCAAGCTTTTTATTATTTGTATAACTCAATATGCTTGCATTGTATATAGAAATAAAAATAAAAACTCATGGTTTTTCAATGATGAAGTACTTTTTCATTAATTTTTTTATTTTTACATAGCCGGCTGGGCAAAAAATTGTTTTCAGTTACACTGTAGCCATGAGTCAAATCTGTGGGTTCTGGAGCCCTCCTGGGGTCTACCCAGTCCCATAAATTTAAAACCCTTAATTGGGTAAAAATCTGGTGGTCTGACCAAATCGCCTCCTTGCACAACAATTGGTCTAATAACAGTAGTTCCTTAAAAGGTACAGCACCCTTAACCCTTCATGGGTGGTAGCAGTACTGATTTCAATTTTAATTTTATCTTAATATAACAGAACTTAGTACAGTTCATAAAAATTGTAAAGAATTAATTTATTCTAGGGCTCAACTTTTTAACGAAGTAACCAGGCCTAAAATTTTATTTATCACACTTAGTAATAAAATTCAAAAGCAAAGATGAAACAGAACATCAGCTTTCTGTTTCGTCATTATTTTAATGTTAAAAACATAAGCAAATGTAGTTTTTGTAATAAATAAATAAAATAAACAAGTTTCCTGATTTATAACTTTTGCAGAAATATCTTAATAATACAACTTTATGTATGAGTGAAATATATTTTATTAAGCAAAAACAATATGCTGCTGCATGGTATATTCATTACCCTTATCAAGATAATCAACTGGATATCTCCTTCTAAAAAGGATTTAATTCCAAACTATAAAAAAACATTTTTAAGCATAAAAAGGTTTTTTCATGCTTAATATTGGTGGTAAAGCAATGAAGAAAACAACGAATGAGTCCTTAATTCGTAACAAAAGCTTTTATGTGCCAAAACTGAAAATATATTAATTAGGCCAAAGGTAATTTATTTTTCTATAACCTAAAATGTATGACGAAATTTCAGTTAAAACTTTTTTAGATTGGACTCTTCAATCACATTCAAGTGAATAAAGTTTATATATTTTTTATAATGAAAATTTATAAAGATATAAATCAATTATTGAATATATAATGATTATAAATGATTAATTAATTGATTAATTATCGACCTACCATTAGGGAAGAGTCGACCTTTATCAGCCTCCGTCCCGGGGTAGTTGCATCCCCATTGGAACCGAGGCCACATCTCGACGCCCCCTGTCCAAGTCTAGAATCTGAAACAAAAAGGTTTGAATAAATATTAAATTGTAATATGATAATTCATAAACAATAAATCATTAAATATTTTTTAGTTGTATTGAAATAGATAATTGTTTAAATTAAAAATATATAAACAGGATATTTTGAAATTTAAAAAAAAATGATAAATTAGTGTTGTTTGGCACAAAAAAACAAACTCTTCAGTTATGGCAAAATAGTACTACTTTTTCAAAAAGGAAAAGAAAAATGAATTAGGATTAAAACACTGAAAGATATAAAATAAATAAATTATCTATTTTTTTCTTTTTCCAAGCATATGTGAACTAAGGGCAAATCAATAAAGTTATATGAAATAACTTAAGTACTTTTTTTATACAAAACTACTATAATAATGATCACTAGTAATCTCTTCAAACCATTCTATTTATCTCATGGTATATTATTGACATAACATAACTACTAAAATACATATGAGCGGTGTAAGTCCATTAATATTTATTTTGAGAAACAGAATTATTGTTATGAAGTCCCTGAATATTGATATGAGGGTCAATTAAAGATTAAAATTCAAGTTAAATTGTCTGAATTTTATTTTTTCTTTATTTTAAACATCTGAAAATTACTTATACCGTTGATCAAGACAATAAGTACATTTTCTCAGATAAAATATTAAAACCAGCCGAAAAATGGGCTGGCTTCTGGAGTTTACTTTTTCTTAAATAGATTAGCCCTTCTAGATTTTATTTCTGAACTAAACTCAAAATTGTTGAAAACGTAAGTAACTAGTGGAAAATGAAATATAGTATTAACTGTGTTAAAAATAATTTCAGAAATAAATATGGTTTATTTTCTACAATAATTCTTCTATTTAAGAATATTTTGACCTACTTTCCTTTTTACGAAATAGTAATCCTTATGACTAACACAGATACATAGCCCACAAGTATCTCACCTAATACGATTAATCATGTATCAATTATTTGATTTTAGTCATTTAATCACTCGAGTTTTGTTAGTCATTTGTGTTTGTTAGAACACTTGGCAACGATTGTTAAGCCTTTGAAAATATTTGTTTTTGTATCTATAAAAAATAATAATGAAATATTTTAGAATGACAAAAGTTATTTTTTTTATATATTATTGCACCAACATTGCATTGCTGTAGAACTTCTAAGATGTTGTATATTTCTTTTTCAAAATTTAAGGATGTGCCTATTGACTATTATTTAAAACAAATTTAAAGATGAATTAACTTTCTAATATTTTTACAACTTTTTTTTTTTTAAATAGAAATATTTAAATACCTTAAAAAAATTAAATATTTATAAATGAACAACGAGATCTATTAAAACCAAGATGTAGTGCCTGAAGAGCAAAATTTGCAACGAGAAAGAGGCAATTAACTAGTTTGGAAAGGTAAGACAAAATAAAACAAAACAATAAAAATGAAAGCCTCTTTCAGAAGACAAAGGGATATTGAGAAAATGGTTTTCGCGTGCTCATTAGTGCAGAAGCTCATTGTGCATTGTCAGTATCTACTCATCCCCTAGCACAAAGTGAATGTAAATTGTGTCCCAATAATGCCATATTTATGATATAATAATAAGGTGATTTTTTATTTATATAAATTAACGATTATTGTTATAAAAAACAATCCTATCAAGAATCATAGAATTATGATAATTTTTTTCCAATTTATAATATTTACCTATTTATCTAGAAAACTTTAGA
>NW_027114721.1:199233-250830 GCF_000696795.3 Halyomorpha halys | reverse complement strand
ATAACAAATTATATATACTCAAATCTTTTGTATTGTAAACATATAATATATGTAGTATGTTTCATGGCATGGAACATATATAAAGGAAATAAATGGTCTCTTTATGAGGTTACCATATAGAGAAAATATATATATTCACTATATTAATATAATATAACATACATCATAATATAATATAATGCAATACAATAGAATATTAAAATATTCTGTCTCAATCGAGGACATTGGTAATATATATTATAGTAGGGGAGGTAGTACATTACGTTACAGAAATAATCAATAAATTATATAATAACAAAAAATATTAATATTAATGTTTAACAAACATCTTGAACGCAGTTTCAATTTTTAAGCACGTTACATAAAGATTATTGTGTATTATTACCGCGATCATTAGGCATTTAAACGTTTCTATATTTATGTTAGCCCAAATATATATATAGTTAATATATTTCTTTTAAAATGACATACTTCTTTCTAAAAAATGATTACAATTTTTTATTTCTTAGATTGATTTTTACACAAACATGAGTTTTCATAGAATATGTTTCAGTTATAATCTATCTTAAAATCACTCTAAGTATGAATCTAATAATACTTTTCAAGTCTTTATCTACATTTAATCAGAAGCTGAAAAATTATTTCTAGCTGAAAGGTTAATGAAACGACCCAAACGAAAGAAAGGAACAGGAAAAACGAAATATGATTGTTCTCAGATATCTGAGAAATTAATAGACCAAATTAATTTAAACTATTATCCACATAACAAAACGAACAAAACTATCTAGATTGCTTAATACTGATTTCGTATACAAAACAAAAGTTATAATTTTTTCCAAGGATTGAACTTATTCGATATTTTTAAATGAAAAATACTACTTAAGAAATAAGTTATCTTTGAAAGATAAACAATTCATTATATAATTTAATTGATAAATTATAAAATGTGAATTATATAATTTCATGTAGCATGTACGTGACAGACTTCAGAATAGCAGATGGGTTATATTTCGTTAAGTCATTAAGCTCACATAGAAAACAGTTTAAAATGTTACCCAGCCAAACAAAAAGCCCACCCCTATAACGTCATTTAGCATCTTAACAAATTGATCCGATCTTTTTTTTCTAAGCAAGTGAAGGTATGGTTACCTACTTTATCAAGGACAGATTATTTATTGAACCGCTCACCTTTCTAGCGAATCAAAGCGTATCATAACGTACATGGGATTGTCTTTTTAAGTGCTAAAGGAGAGATTACGGAATTAGATTTATAACTCCCGCTAGAAACTAGGTGCTGTCTCTCCAATCGCTAACCATTACGTAACCACGATCACAAAGCATCTATTCTTGGAACCATTCAATCAGTGAGTGGTTCGGGACTTGTTAAGATCTTTTAGATAGGGTATGCCGTTCTCCGTGTAGAAAAAACATTACTCATTCGCCTTTCAAGTATTTTAACAAGCCGATAAGAGAATGTCACATTCTATAATAGGGGTATTCATGATCTTTAATTTAACATGTTAAAGCGTATTAAATGGAAAAAAAAATCATGTTTAATCGAGAAATATTTCCTTCTTTTATCATGTTAAAACTATGTAACATATGACATAGTTCAGAGTCAGTTACTAGGTCTGCTAAATGGAGAATGACGTCTCGCAACAGACCAGCTGAGCTCATCATTTTGTTTGTCAAGTTAGGTTACTTGTTCGTACTTTTTTATTATTTTTTTGTTAGTATTGTTTTGGATGTTTTCATAACTAATAAAGCAATGAATGAGAATGATAATGTAATAACAGTTGTCAATTAGCTCATCTTGATTATGTTCCTCACAAGTTAGGAAATCAACAAGACACTCAGTGGTCAAACTTTCACACAACTTATACTTTTTACTCAATGTAGGCATGTTGAAACAAATTGATTTAATCAAATCTTGTAAGCAAACAATAAAATGAAGTTTTTGAAAGAAAGGTTATAAAACGAGTTGCTCAAAAAATCCACTAGGAGCTCTTTGCGTTTAACATTTAACATGACTTTAAATAGGGGTGTTCACAATCCTATACTTATAAAATTTAACATGGTAAAATATTTTACATTTAATACATCATGAATACACCTAATATGCTCTAAGCAGCATGAGGGTAAATGAATCAAGGATTAGCAATAAAATTAAAATATGGAAGAAACCAATGATGAATAAAAAAAACTATACTAAGAAATTTATTTTATTTTTTCTTGATATATAGAAATGCTTACAATGCAACTAATGCTATCACACATGTATATAAATATCGTATAGCTAAAGAGTGTTTTTTTTTATATGGTAAATTTTATTTTGTATTAAATGTGTTTACTTTAAACAAATAACGATTAAGTTATGAAACTCAATTATTTATGTTCAAGAAAAGAATGCCTTATACTTCTCATTTCCTATATTACAATCTTTTGGATGTTTCAGACCAACTGTCCATAATTCAATTCATCTTAATTACCCTCCTTTTAAGGAATTGGTCCCGATCATAAATTGTTATGAGGTCATTGGTCCTTATGTATGTATATCCTTATGTATTTATGTAGACTATCCATCTACTTGACATTCACTCGCATATTGGATTGCCAGGACTGTTCAAAGGAGGATATAAGAAATCAAATTACATAATAAGATGGACTACATAGTGATCAGTTAGTGCCCGAAACGTCAGCCAAACGATAGAAATAAAGAAAATAAGAACTATAAAGGGTTTATTTTATAGAAAATAAATAAGCACAAACAATTTATACCCATAGCCAAAGGTTTAATAACGATATGGAAATAATTATTGTAATTACAAGCAACTGTGTAGATCAGCTAGTCATTGATCTGTCAAATTCAGGCTTTACCAGGAATATATTGCTGAATCAAATTACTAAATGCCAGTTAAGCGAATAATCTGTCAATTCCAATACTGCACATATTAGTTACGAGTAATACAAACATTCATTATCAACTTGAACTCTAGCGATAATATCACTCCCAGATATTAGATGAACCAACTAGAAGTAAATCACTGAAGAGAAAAAAAATAATAAAACGATTGTCAATGAGAAAGGTTTTGTTTGGAATAATACCAATTGTTTGGAACAATTACCTCCATAATACCAAAATTATAAATTAAATATTTCATGAGAAAATAAAAAGTTTTAAAATTCTTATTTGAAATATTCGATAGTCCATTTTTAAGATACAAGTTTATTAATTTAAGTATCCACATTTGACTATTTATTATAAAAAGAAAAAAGTGCTAAAAATATATACAAAATGTAGGAAAAGAAGAAAACAAAGTAATAATAAATAAATAAAATTTTTAATAAATTAAGAGTGGCTGCCAAATTGTGTTATGTTGAGTTAAGAGTTGCTTTGCTTAAAGCAACTACGTGCTTAAGCAAGTGGCAGGGACATGACAAGCCATCTGAATCTTACCATTTAATTTATTTATTACACATAAAAATAGGTTATAAGACACCCTCTTCCATCGAATTATAAACTTAACTTTTTTTTGTTATCAAGCTACAACTTTCTTTCAATCAAAATACTAGGGATAAAGATTCTGTCATTTCGAGGGAATGACCCACATATAACATAATTAATGTAAAATAAGACAACTGAAAACAGCCGAATAGGTCAGATCAAGTCACAGCGTTAAAAGAAAAATGTATAGATGCAACATTAATGGGTGCTAATATAAAAAATTTCAAATGTAAAAAAACATTTTGGGCAAAACTGCATATGGCTTATTGTTAACCTAATGTCCATTTAATATTGAATGCATCAAAAATTACTAAAGAAAAAGTACATAAAATGCACATTGATAAAAAATTAACTGGTGAAAACAGGTACGGCTTTCGTAGCAAAGTTTTTTGCAGAATGTGCAAGATATTCGCAACGTCTACAATAGAGGTCAATGCCCCAAAATGAGGAATAGGAAAATAATATGAAAAAATATGATGATCACAAGGTAGACATACACTATATTCATCTGGTAGTAATCAAATACAGGTTTAGAAATTATAATAAAGATAAACAAGGGGGGAAAATGTCATAATATATAATTACAGGAAAATAATATCAGCTAGGATATAATTGACAATGTATTGGACAGCGGAAAATGGTGTGAATGGACACAACAGATATTTTTTATACAGATTACATACCACTAAAATTTTTAAATAGAAATTAAAGGAGGTGGCATTATTATTAACAAAGTTGAATAATTAAAACCTCCAACTTAGCCAACTAGCAACGAAGAGTTATAAAATTGATCAAGAGCTATCTTGATACAACCAGCAATATTTCTATGAACTTCAGAAGAAGAATTGAATAACTGTATTAACCATAGTAGGCGTTGTGGCTAAAACCAAATTTAACTACGGAAATAAAAATGAGTTCGTTCTGAGTTTGTAAATCGTGAAATGCAAGTGAAAATATTCTATTACACAGATAAACATTTTATTCCTGTACGAAAAAAAAACTTCAATATTTATGATAGTGAGATACCAAAACGAGTATATAATATATTGCAAATATATATTAATCATTCTATCTATGTATACATAAATAGAACGATTAAAAATACAGATCATTTTTTTTATACATGAAAAAATTAAAATTCTCGTACAATATACTCAATTTTCAACTCAAAACGGATTCAGTAGAAGAAGAGATCCAAAAATTTGCAAAACATAGCAATTCAAATAATGGAGAAAAATAATTAAGCATATTACGTCCTAAAGAAGGTTTTAATCATTACCTTCCTCTGTATACACTTCCCCCTCCTCTCACTCTGTAATCCTTTCCCTCACTCGCTTAACATAGCATTTATTAATTTAAACTTTAAGAAAATATTTATTTATGCGCACCCAATTATTTAATTTATTAATAAAAATGTTAAAGACCTAATCATAAATTTCTAATAATATAACTCAGAAAAGAGTAAGGGCTATACACTACGTCCAGTGCCTACTCTTAAACTAACTATTGATATAATTTGAAAACCTACAAAATATAACTTTATGTTATGAAACACCTGGCAGAGATTATCACAGAAACTAGTAGCGATGAAAAGGTGTGTGCCAAGAGCATTAGGTTTTGAAATAAACTTTCGCTCTCTAATCCTAATAGTAAAAGAGCCCGGTGGAAAAACTCAGTTACTTCACTACAGTTTCTTATTACTCTAATGAAAGCCATGTATGATTACTAGTCAAAATTGATGAGAGGGCCAAATATAAGTAAAGAGTATAAATGGCAGCTGTTTTGAAACGTTAAAAAAAAAAATTATACCTAAATCTATGTGGATTAAGTTTTCATTCGGAGCTTTGCAAGTACCAACAACACTAGAAAAGCTGATAGTACATCATATAAAGAAAAGTTAATTTTCTAACATGAACTATATCTCTGGAAACATTAGAGGTACAGTTGTCTATCAGCACTCGTATTGAAGGAGTTCGAATATACTGTAAAGTAGTTTTTGACATTTATCTTCATAGGAGTAGTAGTTTTTATGATATTTGCCAAAATATATTCAGAACAAATTGATTTCTAGTTTTCTAGATTTTTAGCAAAATATTTGATTTAGGAAAAAATATACCTCAGAAACCATTAAACCTGATGTCTCCAAGCATTCAAATTAATTATTTTTGTTTTCGTAACCTCCTTTATTATTAAATATATACAATACATACATACACACACATGCATAATGGAAATGACAAATGTATACTACCATACTACTGCCTTGCTAGTATACATTTGTCATTTCCATTATGCATATGTATGTATGAATTGTATAAATTTAATAATAAAGGAGGTTACGAAAAAAAAGTAAAGCTAGGTTGATATGCTATAAAGTAGTATATGAAATTTATTATCGTGGCAGCAATGTTTTTCACATTTACTAAAATTAATTTATTTATAGCTTTTTCGGACGAAATTACATTTGAAAAATTCATATTCCTACAAAATCATCATTAAAAATAGTACTCCTATGAAGAAATGCTATAAACTACTGTATAGTACATTGTATTAGCTTTAATTTGAGTACTGGCAGACATCTATACATTTAATGGTTCCTGGAATATAGTTTTTCATAAATCAAACGTTTTATACAACTAGAAATAATAAATATTTTGTGAATTTATTTAGGTAAATATCATAAAAACTACTACTATCACTATTCCCATTAATTCTTCTTTCAGGTGTTTTTAGAATAACATTCTCTCGTGTATAATCCACATTGAAATTATTCTAATGTAGTTTGTCATTATAAATAGTCAGTTACTCGAAATTGTATTTAACTCGGCTTTGCATCATCACATAACGACTATTCACCCGTCGAAGTAATTAGTGGATGATTATTAAAAAAAAAATTATTCCGAGTATGTTAACAAATCTGAAATTAAAGGTGAACAATACCACGATAAAGCCATTTCTGATAAACGGCTGCGAGAGCTGAGATCTAACAGGTACCTTAGAAAACAGAATCTTGAGATTTGGAAGGAACGTCCTCAGTACAATTACAGGAGCGATCTGGGATCAGAGTCTTAACACACGGAGAAGAACTAACGATGAACTGTGAATCAAAGAAAGGTGAATCAATATCTCACGATATGAACGCAGGGAGGTTAAGATGGGCTTGAAGCAATCTATCAGGTCGTTTCTACACAATATTGAATGCCAGTATAGTTGGCAAGAGATGTGGAAGGCCAAAAATCAGATGGATAGACAGAATCAACAAAGATGTGAAAGAGCAACATGCACAAAAACTGAAAAGCAGTACCAAGCAAGATCTACAATATAGAGCCAACCGAAAAAAAGGATGTTAACAAATTAGATGACATTATGAACTTTTAAAAACGACTGTATTGCATAACTTAATTTTTCCCAAGTGTCTTCTCAGGATAAATATGCCAAGTATGCTACAAAAACTCTAATAAAAACTGCTGTTTAAGGTGATTGTCTGTTCGCTCCTCGTACAAAAGCCTACAGATGGCTAGAATGATAGGCGGAATAAACGGATAATGGGGGTTTGGGACAGAGAAGAAAAGGCATCCAACTGGGCGGGAGATGCCTCATTTCCTTACTACTACGCGGTACTCTACTTCTTAAGCTGCTAACCTGCTGAGCAAGCAGCAGTAACAGTAAGTAGAAAACAAGAATAATATATAACGGCCATTTATGATGCGTTATTCGTGCGAAAAATATCCTTTCATTTAACAATATATATATTTTGCTTAATATAATAATAATTCTTCCCTTCTAGACATTGTGTTTAAAATTTCACAAATTAGAGATTCTTACAAAATTAAAAAAAAAGATTAATACATGGTTTTATTACACAATCTAGATCTTTTTATCAGTATATTTTTTTCCTACACCATTCAAAATGTAATTGTCTACTTTGGTGATTAAGAAAAGGTTTCCTGTTACTATAAAGTTGTTTTACACTTTATTCCAACATGTTCCAACATGCTGCTAGTTTTAAAGATAGCTTGGAATAAGAACATAACGAAGATTTTTAATTTTAAAAAACATTCCGACGTCTACCAAAGTCGGAAATTTATATTTCTAATATTAATTCAAACCTAAAAATACAAAAAAAAAATTAAACATATTTTTTTCGTTTATTTGCTTCCTTTTTGCATCATTTCTCGGAATATATCAGACATACCCAACAGCAATTTTTATTCCAGCAGGTTTAAGATGGCTAACATACATTTTCCATCTCTGGCCAACATCATTCTATATGAATTAATATAAAAGAATTCACCTTTTCTTATCACAGTTTCCCGGACTAACAATGATTTCAGTATATTAAACGTTTCTAGTTATTTATACATTTTTTTCACTGGGATAGGTAACAGTTAAAAAAAAAACGAAAGAAAAGCGATTAGCTGCTACTGATCTGGTGCGGTGCGAGCATCACACAACTTTTACTTATCGCCCTCCATACGTTTTCAAGTTTTCTGTAGTTTAGTGTGCTCGTGTTGAAGTTTCTGTGATTTTTGGAAAACAAAATATCTAAAGGCATTGGAATACGAAATTATGAATTTTTATTTTTATATTGCCTCAAAAATTCCTATTTTAGGATTCATCGAGGTAGAAATAACGTTGCTTCTGTCAAGCAGAAAAATAGATAACGAAGCCGGAATCATGAAGTTCAAAAATAAAAATCAAAAAATAATTTATTTAGGTATTCAATTTATTATGTTTTCACTACCATTCTTCATCTTATTTCAATTCAAAATTTAAGGCATACAAAATTAAAACAATATTATAGGGAACTTAGAAATAAGGGAGAATTTAATACTCAATTTTATACTGAACCATATAATTTCTACTTCAAATTAATAAGAACGAAGTCTGAAAGGGAACAATATGATTTATCAACATACTTTAAGGTTTATATCTTTTTAGAAATAGCCTTTAACTTAAGAAACATACAATATAGATAGTGAAATTTAAAATTCTTCGTCCTACTACTACCAATAAAAGTTCTAAAAAGGAACGATAACATATAAAAGAAAATAATAATAGTGTTTTAATATCATTTTTCAATTTCGCTTCAGAAATTGCAAAGCATTTGACAAATGACCAACAAGATTTAAGTCAAAGACATCTTGAATAAAGAAATTGCAAAACATTAAAATTTCGTAACGCCATAAAAAGTTAAACGCAAATCTGGTTTTAAGCGAAAAAGAAATTCCCACATTCTTGCTTAAAAGAGAAAGGAAATGAGCCAAGAAAACTGGTTTCCTCGGAACGGCTGATGCTGCCACAGTAATATCTATCAGTTAAATAGATCGGGTCATCTTTAATGCCTGTTGCTATTACAATTAATTACATGAAACGATGAAGCTAGCTCAACTAAACGTCTAATCCCAATGAGTAAGACCTGAAGAAACTAGGTTAATAGCTTTCAACGTTCGACTTACACACAGGCGATGCACGTTTGGAAGTCGGGTAATTCAGGATGAGAGAAAGGAAAAACATTGATATATCATGCCATTTATTTACTACATATATTGTTATTACCTGCTTACTATATATAAAAAAAAAACACTATGGAATAATTATTAATCTACTTCATAGAAGGAACTCAAGTAAAACTTTCATGATCAGGATGAATTTAGATGTAATTGCACTAAACCTATTCAGAAATAAAATCGACACTTTGGTGAGGGAAATTCACTCCTATAACACTTGTCTGAGGTTATATTTTTTTTTTTAGCATTTGAAAAAAATATAAATATAATCTTCATATATAAAAAGAGATTTTCTTAAGTATCTCATTTTTACTTACATCAGTGCCATCTATGAATTCGAACTTATTTATATAAATAAATATACATTATTATGAAACGATGAATCAATATGTTTATAAGTTTTTAGATTCATAAGATTGTATGAACATCCTCGATAAAGATACCAAAGTAGTAAGAGAAAACTCTTTATTGTTAACCAAAGTTTCGCTCCACTTTGCAGGACTTCGTCAGGGCTAAATGAGAAAAACAAGGCTTGCAGGTTATGGGAACTTATGGAAGATTTATGTTGGGATATGCGGGCTTTCAGGAAGTTTTTGGTTTCGGCGATGTAAGCAGAGTTGCAATTAGGAAGAAGAGATATGATACACTACATTGGAGCGGTATGGAAGGCTTATGGGGTCTTTCAAGTTGCTAAAAAGGTTACCCCCTTTTTTTCTCAGTTGGTAGCAGAACGTCATTCTTAAAGGCTTTTAATATTATTTTGGAGGAAAATAGCGGACTATCTTCTTCCAATATTCCTTAATATCCTTTTACATATTACTATCGCTCACCTATACCATATCTACTTCACTTAGCTGTTGTACCTTATGTATCTACCTCTTTACCATATTTAAAACTAGTTTTAATGAGTAGTCTCCTACAATTTATATGTCTAAATCTGTATTGAGAACTTCTGTCACTCCTGGATATATTTACTAGTAACTTGTTTCCAGTAAACCTATATGTATATTTCCTCATATTGTTATTGCTAATATTTTATTATTTTTAATGTTAATTCTAAAATGTTTGGATCTTTGGTTAACAGTTGGAAAAGTTGGTTAACAATAGATAGTTTTTTGTTACTATTTTGATACGTTTATTGACCACCACCCGGACTATCTTCCTCCAATCTACTTCATACGGTCAACTATCTTTTTCCAATCTAAATTAACATAATTAAAATAGCCGGGAATCAAATTAAAAGGAGGAACCATAATGCTATTGTTTTACTAAACCTGAATACATTCCTCTTAATTAATTTGATGACATCTATAATAGTGCAAACAAATCATGTATGTACAAAATAATAATATTAACTGTTCATTGACATAAATATGGTACCATTTTGGAAAGTTCAAATAATAATAGTTATTAATGAAAGTTTATGTAGTTGTAATAAAGACATTTTTTCAAATCGTAATTAAGGAGAAATTTAGAACCAAAGTTAAAACAATAAACTTTAAATTATAGGTTTTATAATTTGTATGATTTCCTTGGGCTCAGTATTCATTACATTAATTTTTAAAAATAACTAACTGTTATAGTAAACATATTTTTTTTTTCTGATTTTATTTGCTCTCAAATGAGTTTATATTGAAGAATGTCCAATTGATGAACATGCATGCAGACTTTCTAATGATATAACGTTTTATTACTTTAAAAAAATGGTAAATGAAGGCAAAAGTAAGTGCAGCTGTCATTTATTTATTTCTTTGTCATTTCACAAGTTATGCAAAAGACGTGACGAGAAAAATATTAGTGATAGAAAAAGACACTTTACTCAGGCACCATACCGTAGCGAGAAAAATGGAAAATTGTACCCGCTTATGCTGAGAGCAGTCTAAAACAGGCTGTCGAACAAGAAGATTGGTCTTGGATAGGTAAAAAAAAATCAGGAGGTCAAACAGTACGAATTGATAGGAAGGAGAAAGTAGAAGGGACACCTGACCCACAACAGCATCCAGGTTAAGTCGCGCTCTGGCTAAACGCTCTTAGTGAGAATGTCTTTAGGTCGGGGGCCAAGTGTGTCACCACTTATATGTCAACGAAATCCTCATGTATGCCTTTTAAAGAACCAGTTAGAAAAACGAAACTTCGCTTCTATCACTTCTTAAAATTAATTTTGATATAAAAAAAAATTAAAAACATTATGACAGTTGAATTAGGCTGGATAGTAAATGAATAAACCAAGAGGTTTGGTGACCTTGTAGATTTTTTTGTGTGGGAGATGTGCCACGATCCTTAGTGGTAACAGGATTCATCTTTGGGGATAGCTAAAACGTTTTCTTATTTATTTATTTGTTTTCAGTTTATTGCTTCTAGACTCCTACGTCATAGGGTAACTGTTAAATAGAATTTTACTGATTTCAAATCACTTTTCTATTACCAAACTAGTCTTCAAAGATGTGATAAATATAATTTTAACCACATAGTTGAGAATATAGGACAATCTCGTATTCTAGCAATAGAAGTTTTACTATTCTTAGAGAACCACAACTTACACAGATTGGAAGTTTAAGTAAGCGTATGAAAATTCACAGTTCCTGTAGCAGAAGAATATTTTTTCTCGAAATAATTTGTATGGTGGTTTCAAATTTTCAACTTTTTTCTAAGAAGTCTGTAGAAACTTCATTAATTATTATAACTGAGGTCGTTCCTACCGTTTTGGTCAAACTATACCATTCCTCGATTAATCTGCTAGTTTATTTCCAGTGATTCTAAATTGTGGAGGGACCCGGATTAACACTATTTATTTAACAATATTTTTCAACTCCCACTAAATATACTTTATTGTTTATCAGAGTAGTTTGTATAACTATCAGTACTCAATTGTTAATAGAATGAACTCATTTTTGTCACTTGTCATGAAACATATGAAATCTTACTACATTGTATTTGTTTTTCCTGTAAATTCCGAGGATGAATGCTGTATTTTGAATATTTTTTAGATATCGTAGCTTACAACAGAGCATCCCAAATGATTGTATAAAAATAATAAAAAGTTTATCAAAAAAATAAATAAATTAAAAGCTGGATATTTAAGTGTGTACTCGAGTCAAAAAAGAAAAAAGTTCAAAAAATGAACATCGTCATCATTTCCAAATTTATAAAGAACTTGCAAAACAAAAAGAGTTTCTATTTTGTTTTTAAACAATAATTATTGAATAAGAATCGATTAATGCCCAAAATATTGCTCAGGGAATATTAGCCCTTCTTTCCTATAGCTGTTTATGATATTTTTTTTAGATATTAAATTTAACACTCATGAAATAAAGTTGGTATGTTTGTAGAGAGATTTAAATACTTAGCTTTTCGAAAATTATTTCGAGCTAGGGTCTGTAAAACTATCAGTCACAAGAGGTTTGTTTTCGAAGGCACAATAAAATGAAGAGAGAGTGGGACTCCGAGTACTTAATACCCCTCTCCCACCACTCAAAGCTAAGATGCCCACTTCGATTAAGACTTAAGGAAAGTCGTTAAGATCGTGCATACGGTTCGTGTTTGAGGTTACGCCAATCCTCAATCACGCTAAACATATCTGTTATGTTCCGTACCTTCGAAAGAGCTATTAGGTTCTTTAAGCAAAGGATGTGAATTATGAATAAGATTTCTTATATGTTTCCGTAGATAGAGGTACTTAGAAAGTTAAAATAACATAATGATAAGGTACGGTATATCCATCTTGTATAACACGGTTAAATAATAAGCTAAATAATTGCGTAAAAAGAAATGGAAAAAAAAGAAGATAGATATTCTACAAAAAAAAAAAAATGTTTTATTTATAAGAACAATGAAACTGATCCAAAAAATAAATGAGAAAAAAGAGAATAAAAAAACAAAACACAAATACACAAATGTTAGAAACTCTTTTCAAATATAAAATATGTAATTCCATTGAAATCAGAGTATCTATATGATGAGTTTGAAAACATTAAATGATAAAAAAATGCTTTGATAAAGTATTATAAATGTAAGTCAAAGGAAAACTCAGATCAATAGCCAGTAAGCCACCAAGAGAATGGTTCAGTAAGTTAATGAATACCAGTTTTTAAGAATTAATAAACAAAAATTGGCAGATTTATAAAAAAAATAAAATCAAAATAATAAAATAAATAAATAAAATATTATAACTGTTTTACAATTTTTTGTAAAAATTTATCTGATAATTTTTAAATTAATCAGATAAAAAGAGCAGTTTTTTATCTTTTCAGATTTTCACTTAAAAGATAAGGAAGGAAAGGTTGTCACAGGTTTATATAAAACGACTTCGTTTTTTTTTTTAAAACGAACATTACTTTTATTTTTTAGTATTTTAATTAATTCTTTCCCTATTAGTGATCTGTAAAATTCCAATGGTCAAATTTTAAATGCTACTTTACCATCGCTAGATTACTACGATTTAAACATTGAATCGAAATATATTTTTTAATTCCTGATTTTTCTATATGTTGTGATATCCAAAGAAATATTTTGTTTTACTAAATGTCCAATGTTTAGTTTTATCACTTCAGTCAGTATTCTATTGTTATAAATTATTTTTTGTGATTTGTTTTTAAATGAAAAAACTCAGTATTAATCTCGCGTCAGTAAGCAAAATGTTTATAAAAACCGTATGTCGCAGGTCTTCATCAGGTGATTTTTTTAAAAACTTTTATATAAATAAAAACATTTAGAAAAACAGATATACAGTAATCAGAGATAGGACCCACTCTCAAGGTAAACGGTCCCTGAGGTGAATTACCTTAAAAGCTAAGCCAAGGAACACCTGCTGCCCCTTCTTGAATATTTTCTAGCTACAAGTGAAATACTGCTTCCAATAAAATATTTAAATGGGAAAAATGAAGTATATATATTTAATCAATTAAATATTCTGGCATATTGAAATTATATATTTACGTATATAAAATAAAACTATATTTACAAAGACGATTTTTCTCACAAACGTAAAAAATAATGTGAATAATATGAGATATAACAATAAACCGAAAAAAGTTATGGAACGCTATCCGACAGACCCACCTATTGCTTTGCGGGTTAAAATAAATCTGAAGTCTGTTATTGTTAATGTTTTGGGGAGAGGTAACTAAAAAACATCTAAAAATTATACAAATATCCAACATACCAGTACAAACAAATCCACTGAAGTCTCGATTAGTTTTGAGTTCAATTTAAGTTAACATAACAGAATGCTCTTCTAAAATGTAGGACATCGGAGAAAACCATAACTTTTTAAATTATAAGATAATTATTACTATCATAGTTGACGAAGTATATAATGGTATATATTCAATAATAAAAATTTTATCTTCTAATAATCAGTCAATTTTTCAATCGTTGTAAATAATGCGCAGGTGTTTTTTTTGCATTAGTGGTCATGCACTTTTATCACTTTAATAAACAATATATAACTATAAAGAGACTAGGATATGACATTACGTAAAATAATATTTCCTCAACGCAATTTAAAACGAATGATAAAAGACTTAGTTCTTACGAAATAATTAGATTTTAGTCGGAAATTTTTAAGTTGAACGACTCGTTTCACAGCATACTGGGACTCCTTTCGATAAAGTTCGCAAATGTTTAGAAAATTCCAAAGAAGGAAGCGGTCTCTACTACTTTCTAGAATTTATTAAGAAGTAGAAAGTGACAGTTAACTGTAGAGTTATGTAGATCCATTCTTGTTAATTACAGGGCACTCCTTTGAGCTTTTGCGCTCTCATCATCTGGGTTGAGCGTGTTACTGTTGAAGTACTATATAAATTGTCAACAAGAGGAGCGCAAAAAAAAACAAAAAAAAAAACAATCACTTTTTTCCCAACTAAATCCAACAAAGACCGGAATCCTATTGTTTTGTCTGGAATTCAAATCGCGGTCAACAATTTATATCCAGGAAAAATGAAATACTGATAAAGTTGTCTCGAATCAAGTAAGATTTTAGGTTGTTGCAAAACATGCAACAAATTATTCAAACTACGAGATATTACTGCTACTTTTGTTTCAAATAAAAGTATCGATGTTATAAAATAAAAATGCTTCAACTGTAATCTGAAAAGAACCAAGATGTAGATATTATTTATTAAATGGGTCAATGAAATACTCAAGCTTAAAAACCAAATTATATATATTTTCAGACACTCATAATATATAACTTCCTACTCTCTTGGAATTTATTACTAATTAATTAAAAAAATATGTTACCATGTAATGTAAGCTAACAATGAATCTCTTATTTTATCTTGTTATAGTCATATTTTTACTCACGTATTTTATTTGTATTTTTTTTTTTGTGTGTATATGTATATGATATGTCATAACCAAATTTGCATATTAACAATAAATATTTAATTTAAATGAAATTTAATCTTGGCTATTTTGAAAAGACCGTTAGATAGTTAATTATCAGAAGTCAATGCCCCAATTTAGGAATGCGGAAAGATTCAAAACTAAATGGTTTTTTGATTATTTGTTTTTCACATAATGAAGACGAAAAATACCCTATTTCTAATTATAAGACAGTATATGTTGATAACTTATTCGTGACTATTTATGATACATATTTTTGATGTTGAGTTTTAGTCAACAATACAACTATATAGAGGTGATGTTTCGCGAATTTATTGTTTCCTTATTCGTCTCTACAACCAAAAAAAAATATAATTTTAAAAATTAATTATTGAACAATACAATGTTCAAAATACAAATTAGAATCAATTCAAAGAAATATTACTTACAATATTAATAATTTAGTTTTGGTGCTAATAATGAGCAATTTATCGGCAAGTCTGCATCATGCCATTGTAACATTAATATCACATTCACAAGCTGTATTTTAATGTAATACAGTTGCAAACATCAATAAAGAAATATAATTGGAAGAATAATTTAGTGAGGAAAATTATTCTAAAAAAAATACAAAAGATTTTTCATTGTAGGCCATAAAGACGCCATAATACGTTGTTTTTATTATTAAATGAAACTGGACCTAATATTACATAATATTATAGGAAGTATGGTGTTAGACAAACTAACGCAATAAATAGGTTTATAAAGAAGATGTCTTTTTCTCCCTCTCCCTCCAAATTTTGAGAAGGCGGATTATAAACATACTTGATAATTCGACTTGAAATAATAGAAAATGCCGGTATTAAATCTGGATGAAATATGGAAACTGGGACTATTAATCAAGGAGAGAATTGATATATTTACGACCTCGGCTACGGGACATTTTTCTTTATTCCCGAGAACCAACAAGGTTATTTATGAGGCAAATATATATTTTGATTTAGAAAAACATATTTTCAGAAAATAGACTGAATTAACATTCGCTTCGGAGAATCCCTGATAAAAATTCAAAGAGTGCATTTCATAGTTTTAAAAAAAGTTAGGTACGTGATTTATAAAAATAAAAGTTTAAAGAAATAGTAGATATATAAAATATAAATGAGTTAAATATATTGAAACTACATATGCAATAAGGAACCAACTAATATTTTTCTTGGTTATGTTTTATTAGCTATATCTATTATTATTTTATTTTCTCAATAAAAACACGATGCTCTGCCTGTTTCTAAAAGAGATACCGGGCAATGTTTCCCAAAAACGGTATGTAAACGTATGCCAGAGATAGTACTATATAAAAAAAATTATATTATATTATAAAAAAAATGTATAGAGCATTCTAACATTTACTTTGCACTGATTCTACTTTACCTAAATATTCAACCGATCTAAGAATAATTGTGCAATATTTTGTTTTTAGCTCAACTAATTTTTAACAGCCCATTAAGGGCGCCGAGAATTTATTTAAGTTCAAGAAACAAAAAAAGTTTGGGAACCGTTGATTCAGAGGGTTCCCCCCTATGGTTAAGGGTTCTAAATGAAAATACTTTAAAATTATTCATATAGCTTATAAAATAGAATTTCGCAAAAATGTTGGTTGGTTTCTTATAACATAAGCAGGTTCAATTATAACTATGAAATCATAAATCTGGTCGTTAAATAAATATGTCCATGTGTAGTAGGGTTTGAGGGTTCTTAAAACCCGGTTTTAAAAACCGTTTTTTTTTTTAGAAAATTATGAAATTCGAAAACCGGTTTTTTAGTAGAAAATATCGATTTTCAATGAATGAATCACACTTCGGTTGCAAGTGAGAGGGTATTTTCTATTTCGGGGAATTTTGTGAATAAACTAAATAGCAAATCGATAGACGTCCTCTGTTTTCTGAAATCATATTTCATTAAACAAAAAAATAAATAGAATATTTAATCTAGATTATCTCTCTAAAGAATAAATAGAATATTTAAATTTGTATTAAAATTGCCCAGAATAGAAAATACTCGGTCCTTTGCTTAAATGTCTTTAAAACTAAAATTGATTTTAATAAGTGTGTATGCATAAACTTTATTTACTCTTGTCTTTCGGCTTTGATTATAATTTACATTATTTAATACACAGTTATATATTTTCTAATTGTTTTTAATAAGTATCCATCTGTATCTAATAACATTGTTTTTTAAAAAAACAATATGGTTATTATAAAAATATGAAAATATATTGTTCTTATTTATTCGAACCCTTTGATGACTAACTCGTTTCACTATTAAAAAAATATTTACATCCTTATATGTAAAATTATGCATAAACAACAATCCTGGTCAACTATTATTTCTTTGTTCTACTAAATTGCATAAAAAAAAAAAATAACTATCAATAAAATTGAACAGTAAATAATTTCAGTCAAAAACTGCTTTTAATCACTCTAAATTTTCTGTTTAAATTTTTTGTTCGAATTACAGAATATTGGAGCAAAAATATTTTTTATAAAAGTTCGAAACCGGTTAAAACCGGTTTTTTTGGAAGAATTACTATTCGAAAACCAGTTTTCTAAAAAGTCGGTTTTTGTATAAACCCTAATGTGTAGGTAATCAAGAGCTAGGCCTACATGAGAGAGTGAATTCGATGTCTCCCTTGGATTTCATTGTTTGCTAAAGGAGACATAAAAGCAATATATTCGTTGATAATACCATACAACTTCTGGGTTCGCTTAACTTTGTTATTGCAGCTAGAAAAAATAACGAATCCTTTTAAAGCCATATTATAATATTCCAATGAGACTGGTAAAACGAAAATAAAACTTTAATGATATGATTTTTTCATAATAAGATAAATGGTGAAAACGTATTGAAAATCTATCAGAAAAAGTATGGAGCAAGAGAGAGATCTTTCAGTTCCTATATGTAATTAATTAGCCTGTTTAATTAATGAACTAATCTTGAGTGGGTCACACAGTTTTCTTGTAATAGAAATTTTTAAAAGTGCCATTTACCTTATAATTTTCATTTTACTTTTAAATAAATAAATAAGCAATTTTAAAGATGGATATGTCTGGTTATAAAGGATTTATATGATGATCACGATTGAGTCCAAGGAATAATTCAGGCCACTACGAAACGCGGCGTTACAGAGTATGTACCCTGTTAACACAGTTAAAGGGTTAGTACTGCGACAGTTGAAATGATGAAGTTTTTGGGTTTATTAATGAACAAGCTGAGATAAATTAGTCACCATAGATTCAGAAGGCCGAATTCGGATTTGGACTAAACGGTAGTAGGCATACTAGCTTTTATTATTATTATTATTGTAAGGTAAATATATATGATTTGTAGAACAAACAACTTATAAGAAAATCAAAAGTAGCTACTTTAACTAAGCTATTATGTATACCAAACTAACAGTCAATGCCATACATCGAGAGATACCAGGAAGTAGGTCTCCTTTATGATGTTGAAGACTATCAGCTTCGTGCATTATATATAAGAATGAGCACCTCAATATAATGCCCGGAGAAAGTGGTTCATCACCGATATCATAGAACGGGCACAAATTGCGGACATCATGCAACTGGGTCGAAGGGGATCAATTCCGATACGATATAACCAGATCCAATATCGTATCGCTGAGGATATGGGCAGTTCGATAGACCACGACCGCAATAATATCTAGGCCGGTGTTATAACGCCCACTAAAGATAAAGCAAAAGTCATAGCTGTTTCGTACGGAATGACAGACTAAGTTATTTTTTGTGCTAGGAAATAACGTGAAGATGTAAGGATGATTGAGCCGTCCATGGAAGCCAAACTACTTCAAACAAAAATGGGTTCCTGGAGTCTGATACAGCGGACGATGATGATGAAGCAGATGGAATGACAACGGGCTGTGCGGACGTAACATGGAAATGACATCAAGTACATATTGACGTACTTGCATAATGTGAAAGTGACAGAAGTGTAAGAAATGTAGCAGAAGGAATCAGCAAAGTGTACATAATACTAAAATAATAACACACAAGGTTGCTATGTGTGATGAAAAAATTATTGTTCCTATGTATTATGATAGCTAGAAAAATAGCTTGGAAATTTAGCTGAAGAGTTTTACCAAGACTTATTTTATAAGATGTATAAATAGTACTATTTATATTTGTAACTATGAAATTATTTTTTTATGATGTTCTCAACACCTGATAACTGCTATAAAGGACAACTTAGCCCGCCTTGCAATCACCTATCTTGACTTGTTCCATAGAATACTGTTTATACTTAGCTGACGAGTGGGAAGCACTTTCAAGATTTGTAGAGAAGGATGTACACATCTTAACAATTTGAATGATCACATTGGTAAACAAATACGTAAACAAAGTTATAATTAAGAGGGAGAATAGTGTACCAATAAGAACATAAATATATATCCTACAGATATTTTTTCGACTATGATGTAAGTGAAGAAATTGGGGATGTTATGAATACTCCATTTTCCAGTATTTTTCTACTATACGATAAAGGTTAGGAATATAGTATAGAATTTCCCAAAATATAAAAACGCCATATATTACCAATTGAAAATTTATAACACCGAGAATGCTATGACTATAATGTCTTGTCTGAAATTTAAATTAATGAAATGAAGACGAGAAAGTTGTAAGTTTAGAACAATAGACAATTTGAATGTTGAATTATTTTCTCTGAATAGAACACTCAATCGAAATAGCTACGACTAAAATGGGTGTGTTGAATCGTTGAGCCGTATAAGGAATGAACTGCTGAAAAGGCTCTGAACCAACGCCCGAAAGGCATACCGGGACATAAATAGCTGTTGTGAAATTATCGATGAAATCGGCACCGAACCCCAGGGTTCTTTCTAATATAATTGTAATTACATTTTTCCCAACAGAGGTTAGGATTTACTTTTATTACAACTTTTTAAAAAATGTTTATACATTTATTGTGAAATATTAATACTGCCACAATACAGGGCAATAGGTATCAGAGCTCTAATTAAACATTGATACTATATATACAGCAAAAAATAATAAATAAAATAGAAAGATGATGATGATAATAATAAATAAATATCACAGCTGTAAAAATAAGTACAGGAATATAATTATAATAAATAAATAATATAAACAAACTAAGAATAAAATCAATCTTACACACACATTATCATAATTAGAAACCATGCTGCAAATAGTCACAAGAGCACTGAACAGTTTAATTTACATAAAAGTTATAAATTATGAAGAACATGGGGTGCGGTCAAAAGAAAACAAAAAATAGTTTACAACTATTTATTTGCTGACGTTTAACAATTAAAAATATTTTGGCATAGTAGGATTAAAATTATGTAAATATAAGTGGAAAGGAATTATATAATTGTATTGTATATACAAATGCAAGAAACGAAGAAATAAAATAGTATTAATATATAATAGACAATGGCAAGAATATAAAAAAAATTGCGCAAACTATTAAGTTAAAAATGAAAGTTATTAGTAGTTACTGGCAATTAGAGTTGAACAACTATGAAACTAATAGCTAAAATTGTAATGGATACGATATTTATTTGTCAATGGTTCATTCATGAATAAGGATCGTATCCATTGCAATTTTAGCTATTAGTTCCAACTATTGCTAATTTTTGCCAATCTCTGCTGGCAATCATAGCGTCATTATATATGTCGCCATTCCTTTCTATTTCATGACTTTAACAACAAATACAAGAAGATAAAGTAATGAATGTAATAATGACAAAAAAGAAAAAAAACAATTTAGTTCGTTATAAACATGATTGATACTCAATTAAAAAAACATATTTTAATTTCAACAATACAATTAGCTATCACCCATAAAAAATTATTGTGTGGTGCGGAATTTCTATGAAGAAAATTTGAAGCAATTTATTGTAACAAAACTAGTTCGCAATCCAAGTAAATCGCAAGGTATCTATTTTAATAGTTCTAGGTAGATGGATCCTGAATTAACCAACCTGAAATGATTATTTAAATTACCAGGAACAAAACTGAAAGTTGAAATATGTTGATCGAATTAACGCCAGACTTAAAAACAAAGACAAAGATATTGTTTTCTGAAATTAAAGGTAACAATACATTGTAAAATTTGAGAAATTAATTTTGGAAACCACGGGGTTAACCCACTAAACTAGAAAAATTCAGAGAAGGTTCGTCAATAAAAGACATAAAACAACATTCCTGAACTATTTCTCTTCTCTATTCAGAATATTCTCTCGCTTATTTAATCCCGATACGCGAAAATCGGAAAATAAAGAGATAAAAGAAGGAAAAAAAAATGTAAATCGCAATAAGGGCCGACCTCAACAACGGACTGATGAAGAAAGGATCATTGATAGCGGTCGACAACCCGATGCAGATGGCCACTATTGAGAGCAATCTCATTGTTTGTCCACAATCGAATCGGGGCCGTTCTGCCAATGAGGGTTTAAATTGTACCAGTGTGGCTAAGGTTCAGTGATTGCAGGAGACCAAAGAATTTCCAATCTTTAATTAATAGCAACTGGATTAAACATCACTTTTCCATAAATATCAGGAGAATGATTTCAACTGTTGGTAACTATGTTTGTAAGTGAAAAAGATCAAAATTATTAAAATAATTACCATCACAATGGACCTTAACGACTACCAAATTATTAAAAGCAAAGTCTGATAATTAAATGAATATACATAGTTTAAAATATATGAGGGGGTTATAGCGCCAATGGAATGGGAGAAGTTTGAAATTTTTCTTAAATATACTTAAATGATATATGCATATTTTTATATATAATTCAAGTATATAACATGTATTTAAATAAAGATGAAAGTTTTGTAAACTAGTTTAAAAACACAACCTTTTTTAAACAGAATAAAATGTTTGATTTTGAAATAAATAATATTTACTAAAAAAAAAAAAAAAAAAAAAAAAACTTCACTTAAAAGTTTAAAAATCAGAATTTCACTCACTTATAAAACAAAATTATTGTTTTAGAAAACGCAAATCATAAATTAGAAAAGAAATCTTTTCGAGTTCATCACTGAATTTTTACTTTTCTTTACTAAAATTAAGGAAATTACTTGTATATATATTTTTAAAAAAACAAAAAAAAACTCAAAAGAGAATATAGTAAAAATAATAACAAATGCCTTGAGCGGAGATAAGTGTATGCAGCATACCTGTAACGGGAGCGATATGAACCTTGTGGGAATTTTTATAACCACAACCTCTCAAACGGTGAAAGAAAACCACGCATCCTCATCAATACGAATATTATGAGATGTGGTTTAGTACCGAAATTGGATGTGACAACAAGCCTTATTAAAACGAGATTCCGTTAAGAAAGTTAAAATAATTAAAAAAAGAAAAGAAAGAGGGAACTGAATATATATAAACTTTCTAGCTTTTAATATAATTCATTACTTATTTATCAAGATCTACTTTAAACAAAATTAACTTAAATAAATCGAAAATTAATAACCAAAATATAACAAACGATAAATAAATTTTTTTTTTAAAGAGTTGAACAATATAACATTATAAAATATAATTAAATAAAGGTTGGCACATTTAAAAATTCAGACAGAATGTGAGCCAACTGAATACTAAAAGAATTTCGACTAAGAATTACTAGTAGTGCATATTTTTGAACAAAAAAAATCATGTTACAGTTGAACAAAATGATTATAGCAAGTCTCATGAGATGTTTCTTAATTCTAAAATTTACCGAAATATAAGCAATCTTCTTTTGCTAAATGTGCTTTCGTCTCATTTCCAAATATAAACAATTCCTCTTTCAATTTACAAAAGCGAAGCTAAAGCATGTCATGAGGTAAATGATCATAAAGACAAGTTATTGAAATTTTATTCTTTTTTTTTTCTTTTTTAATAAAGGCTTATGGGAATCATAGAAAGTTTCGTAGGAACGAAAGCTATGAATTACAAGGGGAAGTGAAAACAATAGCAACTATTAATTGGCTAAAACGCAAAGGAAAGAAGCTACTTACATCAGCGGTTGCGTATTCATCACTAAATTTGAAAATAATTGCTAGTATTCCATTATCCACCGGAGGCTTAGCAATCGAAAAAACTATCAAGAGAAAATTCTTTCACAATGGAAAAGAAAATTTACAATTGCAAGGCGGAAATAAACAATAACAACTAAGACCAATAACATACAATTAGAAAACGTAATAGTTGTAAATATAACATAATAATTTTTAGTTGCCTAAATACGATCCTTGGAGTAAGCTTATTTGTAACATCACAGAAAAAAAATTAATGCATTTTTGAAAGGGGAAAGACCTTCTGATAAACAAACTGTACATTAATAGCAGGATAATATCGAATAAATTATTAATAACAATATGACATTATTATAAATAAGTATATTCGAAATAGTTCAACACTTGAATAACAAGCAACAAGAATTAGCATAGTGGCGCGTAGGTCATGATAATCCAATACTTATTTACTCTCCAATTCATTGTAGGATTATGTCTAAATTTTATCTTGGTTTGGCATCTCGGCCCTTTATTCGTCCTGCACCTGAGAGAAGAGAAATCTAAGAATCTTCTGTGATAGTGTTGAACCCGGTCATAGGAGTCTGAAGTCATCTCATTCCCATCGTATTATAATTATTTAAAATACACCTCGGAAATGAAAGTATCACTAATAAAACCTTAAAGTGGAAGTATAAATGTTTACTTATAATAATAAACTTTGCAGATTTTCTTTTAGACAGGGAAGGTAAGCATGATATGAATTAGAATAAAGGAGATTTAGAATTAGGATAAATAAGTAAGCAGAGAAGCTGTTTGCAAAATAAAGACAAAAGGGGGTTTTCAGGTCCCTGATAAAAATAAATATTTTCCTTTAGCAGTTTTTTTTCTCATTTAATTTAATCTTTTATGTTACATATTAATGAATAATTAGAAATCTAATACATATTGCCATTGATTGTAGCAATAAAAAAATATAGTATATTTTGGATGAAAAAAATTTGTACTTTATTAACTAGTTCTATCAATGGGTAGATTCTTCACATGATTGTATCATGTCATTATATCACTTCCAGAAAATTCACTTGTTATATATATTTGTATACAGTTGTAAATAACAATAAATAAATTATTAAAAACATTTTTCTATTAATTTGAGATATTTCATACCAGTTTAAATGTTTTTTATCACGTATTTCTAAAACTTGAACTAAACTAAAATGAAAATTTCATACAAGTTTAAATTTTTTATTGAGTTTGCAATAAATTTATTTTTAAACCTTAAACTAAAACGCAAATGTATTTCTAAAACGGCACAACACAAAATTGAATATTTTTGTATTTATATATATATCATAGATAATGACTTTTCCTTCAAGGTTTTTGTTTTAATTAATAGATTTAAGAGCGAAACCAAAACAGAAACAGTATGGCCTGTATCACTTTTTAAAGTAGCGATTTGTTTTTAAATATACATTTCACTGCAGACATCTAAGGACTAGTTGAAAATTATTCATAAAACGAGGAGTAATAAAACCCATCATAAAGTTCAGGGGTTCAAAGGGACAGGCATTGTAACCTATCAACTTGCTGCAACTTTTCTCTGCTGTTTTTTCTATAGTTGCTAAAAAGTTTACCTCAATCAATTTCGAAAAATTATTGAGTACTACGTTTCTAGATTTATATTAAGTATTTTTTCTTTCAATTTAATTAAAATAAGAAAATTTATCTAAAAACATCTAAACAGCAAAATGATGATAAGTTATGTTTAATAATTTTTCTCGTGTCATAAAAATAAACAACAACTTATAAATATTTATGTCAATAACCTTGATTATGTTATAAATTCACTCATAACTTGTCCTGAATGCATTGCAATTGGATGTAATTAACTGTATTTGTTTGAATTTTATCATGGCATTATACCACAAGAAAATCTATAAAATATTTCACTACAGTAATATCAAGGTTTATGGATCGATAAAGATAAGAAAATGAACGTCACCTGATGGGAATTTACACTCGTTGAAGAACTAGCAAGTAAAGTATCATGGAATGTTAATCTATTCTTACTAAATATTCTATATACTCAGATATATTCTTTAATATTATTCAAAGTTTGTATTGTCCCTTTACAAAAAATATAAATAGCAGAAGTTTTTCAAAACTATCATTTGTGAATATTATGAATGATTAAAATCGTTCGTCTTGAAATGAGATCAAGGTAGGTAATTGGTGTGAGGTATATTGCAGAACTGTCGAGCGAGTATTACAGTTTTTATGTATACACGTCTTCGAATTGGATAATTACTAAAAACATAGGACGATCCTTTCTATTAATTTAGGAAAATTTCTAATCTCTAAATATTTTACTAATTGATAAATATTATTAAATTTACTTTAATTAAATTTAATGACACCACCCCTAAAAAATGTATTTATTTCTGTATTGTTTTAAAATTTATAGAAGCCAGATATCTGTTTTAAATACGGTGAAATAATTATCTCAGTGGCGCTTCATGGTAACACAACAGAGATTGGATTGACATTCTAACCACTTCGTGCTAATAAATCGAAATCTAATTTCCTCTCAGTCTAATATCCATACCTATCTCTATATCGGTTGAAATCATACAGATATCAGTAAATGCATTTATTAAGAAAATTTAAATGCCATGTTGAAGTTTAAAACGTCTTGAAAAAGAAAAAAGAATTACATGTTTCAACAGGAAGTTAAAAATGTGAAATATATCTATTTAAAAAAAAAAATACGTCCACAGATTTACAATTTACTACTGAAAAATGGATGAGTGAACACTTTGAGATCATTTCAATTGAAGATTAATTGAATAAAATATTTTAGAAAGATCACAGAAAAAATTACCGATATATACTTTTTCGTTCAAAATTGAACAAATTTTTACTAGAATTGGAATAATTGTGTTATAGAATATATAGGTAATTTTTGGAATTTTCAAGCATTCAAATTGCAGCATTAAAATATTTTTTTCTAGAACACACAACATCTTTTTTCAGATTTATCCCCCCATTCTAAAACGATAAATGATTAGTTAAGTATTTGCAATGTAACCAATAAACGCATATACTAAGGGCTAATAGAAACTAATGTTACAGATAGAGGAGGATGTCTATCTGATAAGGTAAATAAATAGATGTGCCTAAATTATGTGAATCAGTCATAGAAAATTGTACAGTGATATTAAAATAATAATATTTCCTTACGTCATATATCTGGAAATAAATGCAACGTTATATGAAATCCCCTAAACAACCAAACAACAAATTTTCATCAACCCGATACGAAATAGGCGTAGAATTTAGTGCCGATTGTGAGTAATTGACAGGCTGTATCGAGAGCAGTTACAAAGGCTTGTAAGAGCTCTATGACGAATAGCCTTTTCTAAAGTTGAGTGAGCGTTTTGACTTTATCAAGTCCCTTAGAGAAAATGTTTTTATCTTAAAGAGGGATTTACTACAGTTGTTTCAAATTCGGAATGTGTTTTAAAAAACAAAGGAAGCGGTCACAGGTGTCTTTAGAAAGTTCCGATGAATGGCTTCTTCAGCACGTGGCAGATAGAATCTACTGATTTTTTAAAATTCACAATCTTTTAACTCTGATATATATTTAATGAAGTGTTTGAAAATTTGTTGTTTGGTTGTTTAGGGGATTTCATATAACGCTGCATTCATAATTTAAATATAATATTCATCATAAATATATTTATTGAAAAAATATCAAAATCCTGTTAAGAAAGGTGCATTGCGCACATCACACAGCTATCATATACCACCCCGGAAAGCGAAAATTTCAAACAATTTTTATTTTTCTATTGCAATTAAAAATCGTACTTTACTTTTAACTCTAGGTTCTTTGTTCCTACTATGACAAAACTTGACCATGTGGAATCGAGAGAGATCGGGTACGCTCGGTTGTCTCTGAGATTTTACAGTCTATTAACTGCTGTATCAATTTTTGCCCTTTGGTTAATTATCCTATTACATCATACTTCATTTAATTAAATTTTGTATAACTGTTAGCAATAGGAAACAGTTAATTATAAGTAATTATAGACTGCTTTGTTCTCCGGTATTTCAATCTTCCGTGTTCTAAAAATACATTTTATCGTTGAAATGAAAATATAAAAATGAATGAAAGAGGGAGCACTTGCTGATATAATGAAGTTGATGGATATAACTTGTACATTTCTGACTACTCTTTTGTTTTTATAAATAACATGTTTGCTTTAGAAGAGAAACATGTTCGATGTCAATCATTTTATTTAACATATACCAGCATAATTTATACATCAAGCATAATTTATATACATATATATAAATATAAATGTTTCCTCTCCATCTTAGGACCGAAACAATAATTTTGTAACTTATTCGTAGTTTTTGCTCTTCGATTTTGATAACTTGAATTTAAAAAAAAAAAAGGTTTATTGAAACTTATTCAGAGATTATATAATTGTTGGATATGGATGGTTAATCAATGAACGAATTAATAAACTTTACTAAAATATTCTAATGATAAATATTCTTTTTTATTTATTTTTTTTTTTTATTCCATATGCATTTATTCATCTCTTTAAATCCAATCAATGATAAATATCATTATATATAATAATTACATAATAATTGAAAGATATGTTAAGTAATTGAATAAAATGTTAAGTAATGAAAAGATCTATACAGCCTTTTTCTATTCTTCAAGTACACTCACCCAAAAGACACTTTAAGGTAGACAATGTGATTAGGCACGGTGAAGAGATATTTTTAGAAAACCTTGTTCATCAAAGTATTTTTCAAGTCATTACGTTTCAAAACAATTTTACTCATACTAGTATTTGATATGTGACTTACATCTCTTTTAAAAATAAATGTTAAAAATTTAGTTTACTTATACAAAGAAAGTATAAAAAATATGTTAATATTTAGTAATAATGGGTTATGATTATAGCATAAAGTTGAAGATTCAACTTGAAATTACAAATTTCAGATTCATGAGCAGAACAATGAAATTTCAATTAGAATAAGGCTATTTTTTCTTATATAAATCGAAATTGAAACGTGCATGTCATTTTATTTAAAATAATTCGAAACAAACTTAGAAAATATTGTGCGTTTAATAATAAGCAATTATTGTCATTAAGGTCTCCTTCATCGTTAAATTGATTAATGACTCCATATAAATTAAATGATTAAAACGATTTAATTAATAATATAAAAAATTGAAGACTGAAAAAAAGTATTACACTATTAATGAAATAAAGAGAAAATAAATAAAAATATAATCATTTGACCGGGTTTCACTCACAAATATTGCATTTCTGGTTTAATAGAACAATTCATAAATAAATATTCATTATATTTCAACACGCGAAAAAATGGGGAATAATCAATTATGAAGATTATTTTTCAGAAAATATAATATTATCCACACTCACTCACAGACTTCATTCACTATACCTACCTTAACCTTACCAGCTTATAAAGCTGGATTATGCATTTTTTTTATGCACCAAATAAGTACATTATGGCGTATATATTTATAATTAAACTTTAAAATAAATTAATTTAAATTTAACTTTTACAAAATTAATCTCATAAATGAAAATTATTTGGTATGGACTTTTATTTTTTCCTTTTGTTTTAGGTTTCAATTTTTTATATTATTAATTAAATCATTTATAATCAATTAATTGTTATTAATTAATTAAGATTTTAAAATACTTAACATTTTTCCTCAATCCTCATAAATGGCTCAGATAACTAACTGGCTAATGGAACCTCTTATCGGCCGTAATTTTTTTAATAAAATCCATTAAAAATAATGTTTATTTCCTTTATTATCGGTGAAGGTATTTTTCGAAATGATGACCATGATCATTGGTTTTGATGGAGTGTTAGGGGAGATAAGGCATTCCACTAAAAAAAACTTCCTTGAGAAATAATATTAAAAATAATAGCTTTCAGAAAAATGTGTTACAATAGTCTAGATAACATTCAATATTGAGAACTATACGATTACTCAAATGAATTGAAAAAGTGATATCATAGAGTGAAAGTTTAAGTATGTTTCTTGTTCTATCCTTAACATAGAGCCATTATTAATCTGCCTTTTGTAACACAAAATAAAAATATCCTGAGGGATTAACTTGGGTAAGAAGAAAGCAACCAAAATATACTACTATGGTTAATTATTTAAATGATTCAGAACATAGGCTAAATACTTTACCTTTTAGGAAAAGTAATAAGAAACTAATCTTTTGGAATTCTAAATATTATTTAAGTTTAAGTTTAAATTATTAATTCAGGTTATGATATAATGAGTGAACAGCGGATTAATGATGTATAACCATCCACTGTAATTATAATGTCGTGAAATACTCTCACGGAATTATATAACATAATATGAAGAGCAGTAGATGTTGGCGAGATACGGCGAGAAGCCTATGGGAAGATAATTTAACATAATATCGGGTTGAATAATTGGCCTATGATGAAACACAATTACGATTAAGGATTTCGAAGACTTAAATAATCTTCAATTAGTGCTAACTATATTTCATGTTGAAATCATTGAGTAACGTGATAGTAAAAAACGAAAAAACAAATAATAAAAGGAGAAGAAATATTAGATATCTACACTTTAAATACAACAGCTTTTCAGAAGTGTATTACTTATCGTATTCAGACGTTATATATTACAGGACATTGTTCAAAATATTTATGACATATGTAACCAGGAGTTACAGATGATATAATCCTGGTTAAAGATGATAACAAAGTAGAGAGAGAAATAGAGGCCTGGATAGCAGCAGGAAATAAATGTTATTTCTCTCTGCAGAAAATACTGAATTTTAGAGCTCTCTCTAAAAGGATGAGAGTGGTCATTTACAAAACCATCGTAAGCCCAGTAGTGACCTATGAGGGAGAAACATGGCTCTTGACAAGAAAAGCAGAACAGATGCTCAACTCCTGGAAGAGAAAGCTGTTGAGAAGGATATGGGAAGGAGAATGGAGTTTGGAGAAGGAATGAGGAACTGATAAATCTGTACGGGGAACCAACATCGTGGCGTTAATTAGAACAACAAGATTAAGGCGTTTAGGACACGTTGAGAGGATGCCCGATGAAAGGATACCCAAAAAAATGGTTTATGGCAGACCAGATGGAAAACGGAAAAGAGGACGTCCCCGGATCGGATGGCTAGACGATGTGGAGGAGGATTTGGAGCTCTTAAAGGTTGGCAGATGGAAGGAGAAAGCAAGAGACCGTGTAGATTGGTTGGCTGTTATGGAGGAGGGTCGGGTTCTTGCAGGCAGTGTAGTGCCATAATAATAATAATTACCAGCAATTGAATTTCAATAAAAATAATTTTTTAACAAACTTCAGGAAATCACTTATTTCAGTAAAAGATAAAAATTTTAACGAATTAATAATCACAAGAACTTAAAAGCCATAGAAATGGTTTCAATTTTCTTTAGCATTCAAATTTTCTTAGAAGGTTTCCTACTAAAAAAAATTCTTTTTAAAAAATGAATATCCTTATAGGTTTCACTTCTTTATTGTAGAGGGCATTAATCAAGAGCTAAATTGGAAACCTTAAAAAAGGGGGTTGGACGGAATTTTTTTGAATGTGAGTTTTTAGACTTCTTTGCAAGCTCCTGCACTTCTTAACTTCTTGCTTTTAGTTCCCTAAGTTACTTCGGTGCCATTATTAAAATTGGAAAAAAAAAAAAGACATTTAAGTTCCTTAGATCCTTGGTTATGGAAATGATGATCACGTAGTTCGATTTTTACAGAACCATTAAAGTATTCCTTAATTGTCATAAAAGACATCAATAAGTTTATGTACTTGCCTTCCATAAATTTTGAAATATCTGATGGATTATTACATATTTTTTCTTCTATCCTTCTAGCCTACCGTTGCTGCGAAATGTTGACACTTACGTCAAAAGAAGAACAATTTCTACAGAAATTTGAAAATACATAAATGAAATAAAAGTCAATGCTCATTTAATGTGTAAATGAGAAATTAGATTTCGCGGTACCTGCAGTGGAAAATAAGCAAAAAAATTAAGAGATTTCCTAAACTTTTCTTTGTCGAAAAAAATTATCTTTAATTTTTTTTAGCACATATAAGTTTTTCTAAGCAATACTACTGAATTAAAAATAATTGTTTATGAAAATAAATTATTTATTTATTTCCAAAATAATTGATTTTCAAATATCTTATATTATATAGGAAAGATATACAAGGAAAAACAGCAATAAGTTAATATGATCATCTTTAAATCTTTTATAAGATGATTTTTCCATAAACCTTGAAGGTTTTTTTTTAAAGTTATGTAACAAAAAGCAATAAATGGTAATAAATCTAAAGTTATCATAAAAACACTTATTTTGCTAAAGTTTCACTAAATTAAGACACTATGCGCGTTCTCAACGAATCAAATTTATGGATCGATTTAACTCTTCTATTCCTTTTTTCCATCCTCCTAAATAGCTTCTTTCCGCAGTATTGGAAAATTAAAATAAAAAAAAAAATTCAATCTATTCTGCTTTGAAGGCAGGCTATTTCTCACAATAGTCTATACCTATTTTAGCAGTTAAAGTGGACTCGACTTTATAGGGTTCTATTTTGCCTCTTCCAAGTCTAAACGGATTAAGAAATCGGACAGATAAATTTTTCATAAGTAGAAGAATGAATAAACATTTAAATTGTCATGAACAGCAAATTTTCTGATGACCAGTATAAGTGATCTCCAAATGATTCCTATATTTTTAGGTGCCTCCAGGATTTCTAGAGTATTCCTATGATAAAAAATCGTGGAACCGAGATAGGATTTTCTCCTCTAAAGAAAATAGTACCTGGACGTGACACCTGACGCCCATCGATCAGGCAGCCATGAACCATCACCTCGTGTCCTCTCTCATGCCAAAGAAAAACTCCAGGTTTCAAACAATCAAATACATTAAACTTGTTCGAACGACTGTTTTATGCTCTAGATGTCGACATTTGATTTCTTCCAGTAAATAACAAAAGAAAAAATGGCTTTGCCCAGTAAATTTTGTTTTCGTATAAACTAGAACGATATTTTGGGCGCTAGATTGGCGCAGTTTTTTCAATTGTTACTAAACAATTCCTAATTTAAAAATGAAAATTTTTAACAAAATTAAAATGAACATTTTGTTTTTTAATTTCTATTTCGAATTCAAATTATCAATATTTTTAAGAGGACAATCACGGAACAAATTTAGTTACGTGTCTGTAGGTCTATACTCAAATTTCTATTCGGGCATGATCTATTCCATCGAATCGTCAATCCAATTTTTATGAAACTTTCAAGGAATGTGTAGGTAGTACCTAATTGAACCCATTTCGATTTTATCAGATTCCCCCGCGACTGGACTTGGAGGAAAATCGGGAAAGAGTGTAGAATCAATTTCATCGAATTTCATAATCCTTTCTAGATAAACCTATATTTCAACAACGGTTTATTTCGTACATTTTATTTAGAAACTACAAATTACAAACTTCAAACGGATAAATACTTATTAAAGAAAAAAGCTAATTTTGAGAAAATGAAATTAAGAGTTCTTTAAAAAGAAAAGGGAGACTATAATGACCTATATATCTTTTTGACTATATTTCACAATTTAAGATTTGTATGGAAAATGGTGAATGTTTCAAGATCTGTCTCTTAAAAAGTAATCATCGTAAAAAAATGATTTTATTTTCAAATTATAAAATATTTTATCAACTTTAAAAAAAAAAAATCAGGAAGAAACTATGTCAAACATGTAGTTTTGGAGTTTAGTTTGGCTTTACAGACGGTGTAGATCTTTGGCCACCCGAACCAGTCTTCTCAACACCTGCCTGCCTTGGATAACTGTTCAGTTTGTTGTGTGCAGCTTTTTCACATCTTAGACGATTCTGTCTATCTATCTGGTTTTTGGCCTCTTAGTACAATTGAAAAAAGTGAGATAATTTTGCTTAAAATCTGAAGTATCCTTCTAGTTTCTACAAAAGCAAACTTTATAAGTTACAAATGAAGTTTCGGGTAACCATATTCGATGTAATCAAAATGTAATAGTTAAAAGATAAAAATTTTATGAACTGTGTAATTAATTATTTTTAAAAAGTAATATAGTTCTGTTAAAGAGACTAAAAAATCTTTAACTCTTTTCTAGTTACAAAAAAAACTGGGCACCGAACTTAAAGTTAAATAATTTATGAAAGTTCTAACAAAGCTAATAATGAGATACATAATAATGCTGAGAGCACATTGATGATAATTAAATAAAATATTTATATTATCGTTATCCATTGGATGGAATGACATAACTGATAGAGTGATTTGAACGCTTCTCCACGTTAAACTCAATACTGGAGCCCAGGAGACCAGGACAGCCAGAAATAATCAGAGGTAATCAGGAGTGGTTGGACGTCTGTGTCATTTCAACCGTGCTCTCCCACCGGGAGCAGCTTCCATGGTTTAACGTCTTAATTTGCGGAGGAGGGAGAAACTGTCTCTCTAGAAGCCATCAAAGCAGGAAAGTGTTAAGGAAGACTTCATCCCAAGGAGGTTATTAAAAAGTTAAAACTTTTTATCCACTTCAATCTCGGAAGATAGATCCTAGGCCCTTCGTAAGAGCAAAAGTTATAAGAACAAAAAAAAATTACAAAAGTTAACAATCCATAACTGTGAAGTTAATCGGAATACTTGACGTGTTTCAGGAGATGGACAAGATTTTCTCAAACTTTTTTTTTTATAAATTAATGAAATACACCATGATTTTATTTTGGAAGGAAGTAGATTAGAGGAAGAGAGTCCGGATGGCGGTCAATCAAGGTATCAAAATAGTAAAAGAAAACTATTTATTGTCAACCTGTTAACTTAGGTTAACTATAAATAGTTTTCTTTTACTATTTTGATATCTTTATTGACTGTCACCAGGTCTATCTTCCTCCTATCTACTTCATGATTTTATTCTACACAACATAGACTTCAGTTTTTTAGATAATTGATTATTTTTGCACTACTAAAATTGAAATAAAGAAAATCCAGCATAATATACCAACCCTTTGACATTTTTTAAAAATTAGTTTCAATAAATTTACACTAAATTTAAAAAAAAAAACGAACTAATTTTCCTTTTAATTTGATTACCGTGTAAGAAATGTTTTTATATTTTACATTAGATAATACTAAGAGTATGATTTGATTGTAAATTGTGATGAAACTGCTTCAAGACCAAGTTTAATTTAGGGCATTTGGACAACTTATTTTATGAAGGTTAATTTTTTATTTAAAAAAAATTGTACGATTTCACAGTAAAATAATTAGTAAAAAGTCATATCAGAAAAATAGGTCACTGTGAGATCACATTCGATTAAATCATATTAGATTTCAAAAACTTTTTGTAGGGGATTAATAATATTACCTAATCAGTTTTAAACGCATTACATATCCCAACCAAACAAGAAAAAAAAACCACTTAAAATCTAAATTAACAATTACCAAAAAGAAATCTCCTTAGATTTCTGGACCAATATCTGATATAAAACTAAGAAATAAGCAATATTCGATATAATATCCACCTAGAATTGTGGTGTTTAATGCAAACCAAATATTTTTAATGAAAAAGTTTAAAATCCTAGATGGTTAAATTTTATAGTATATATATGTATTATATAAAAACTACAATTGTTATCATTGTATTTTTTTTTTTTAGTACTCTTTATTTACTTTTACTTATTATTAGTTACTTCTTTTACAATCATTGTTATTATATCCTATATTGTGTTAACTACCCTAACTATATTTTCTTCAGTATATACTCGTATTATTAGTAACGATATGTATCTTTCTAATTTAAATTGGTTATTCCTAAATTAGAAAATTATTATAGTTATTATTATTATCATATTTCTGTATCTTTCTAGTATTATTTTTCATTTTTCGTCATATCTTTATCACTACTTCTTGTATATGCGACGTATTTGAAATAGAAATATAGCCGTTAAACGGCTGGCCACCTCCTCCACGCTTCCGCCTTATTGTCGCCTTCTGTTCAACCTTTCGCTTTAAACAGGTAGGTGGTCTTGATTTGTTCTTTGCTCATTTATTATCATTATTATTATTTTTATTAAATTTATTCTTTCAAGACGTTTATTTAATCTCTACTTTTTTTGTTCCTGTATTGTTTTTTGTTTTATGTACGTCTCCTGTACTTTTTTAACTGTATATTTAAAAAAAAATTTACTCTTGCCATTGTTACTTATTTTTTATTCTTATCATTGTTTATTCAAGTTTATTTTATATAGATAATATTTTATGTCTTCCTTCCTTTTATTTATATGTCATTTCTTATCAGTTTATTTTTACATAATATTAATCCTAGCTTAAATTACCTTATTTTATCTTATTGTTGTAATATTCTCAGTTTTTTGTTTTATCTTTTTAGCCCTGATGAAGCCCTGCAATGTGGGACGAAACGTCGGACATTAAAATAGTTATAAACTTCTTTTTTTTTACCACAATCCTGACCATCTTCTTATATTTTAATTTTATAGTAGTTTAATACTAATTAAACCTTCGTAAGGTTATCATTCCTTAAGAAATTAATTTACTAAAGTCTGTTATTTTTTATATATACATGTTTATTAGGCAGTACAATACATTACCACGATAATATCATACAATATGATCTTATTTGTATTGGGCACTTCCTAATGATCCATTTTGCTACTCTAAATGCGATATCAAGTTGCTCTATTCCCTACCGCACCTATATAGAATATCTTATACCAGCTAGAAAGCATCTTGTACTAACACCCTGCACTCCGAGATCCGGTGTCGGTAACAACTGTGTACAGCATTACAGAGGAGGGGCCGCGCATATAACGGTATGGGGTCAGGAGATCTTCGCTCGCTTTGCTCAGAATCGAGGTGCCTCATGGGAAGTTGTGATACATGGAATATGGTAATGTAGGGATGTAGGATAGGATTGTATGTAAATGAATACATATGAAATATATGAGTTTATTATTAAAGAATATAGATGTCAACGTTTGGCCAAACATAACAAAAAGTGTCACAAGCCTAACCATATTACTGCGAAGTGCTTAATTGAATATAAAACATAAAATGTTCATGTAGCTGAATTTCTTCATAACATCCTTTTCAGTAAAGATTATACCAAAGTTATAAAATTTAAGTACGCTATAAAAATGCAATTGATATCATTCAATTACTATTTAATGCTATCAATTCACAAGGATTTATTTTCTTAGATCTTTTGAAACCAAAGTTTCTCGTAAAGAATCTCAGCAAAAAAAAATAATAATAATAATCTATCAAGTTTCTTCCAATTCAAGCTTCATCTGCACTTATGGGTAAATATAAGATCACGTTACAGCAGGAGATTGCACATCTCAAATTAACACTCGACAAATAACAATAGGCATTATTTAAATCAGTTATACATTATACACTGAAGACAATATTTCGTAAATTTCTTTTATTACTTATAAAAACTCTTAATACATATTTTGATCAATTATAATAGAATATATGATGAGCAGTAGAAACTGGATCAATTTCAGTGACATAAACATAGGGAGAAATACATTTGAAGAGGTAGAGAGATTTGAGTATTTATGTTCTACGGTAACTAGAGAAATAGATGAAATGAAAGCTAGGTTAAAGGTAGGAAATGCTTGTTATTAAATTTGGAAATTGCTTAGGTTGCGCCTCCATAAAAGTTAGAATTTACAAAACTATTATCTTTCTCACTATTCTTTATAGATGTGAAACATGGCCTCTTACACTAAGGGAGGAACAGCGTTTTGAAGTTGTTGAGAATAAAGTATTTGGACCAATACGGAAGAGTTAATCGAAGAATTAAGAAGGCTAAGCAGCACTGAATTGAGAGAACTTTATCCCGTAAATATAATTCAGGTTATAGCATATGAGGTTGTAGGGCTTAGTAACGAACAGATCCATAATATGCTAATCATTTAACCAGAAGGTAAACGTCCAGGGAGGAGACCGAAACGTAGGTGGAAAGATTACATTAAGACTGATTTAGTACATTTAAGATTGAAGGGGCTTCACTGGACAGATGTTTGTAGAGAACGAATGGTATCAGCATCGCACTTTATTCGCAAAGCAATTATTATTATTATAAAATCTATTAGTAATAAATAGTATAATTAAAATATATTTCAAAGAATTAATAAATCAAAATTGGTATTTATTTTTCTAAAGACCCTCCATAATTTATTTTAGCAGATATTTACAAGAAAAAATCCATTTGCGAAGTAAATAAGACAGTATAAATCTCTCACTAGTTTTTCCCCCTTACTTTCTTTTCTGAAATATTCATTTTCTTGCAATCACTTTTTTTCTGGAGATTTCAGTCGGGTTCGTAATTGCCTACATTTCGAGAATGATACAGGAATAATTAGAAATTTTATAAGTATTAAGAAAAAATAATTAGAAAATAAGAATTCCTTTGTTAGTATAGAAAAAGAAGTTTTTAAACAAGTGTAAGAAATCATACGTTATAAACATTAATGAGATCAAAAGTTATAAAATGAGGAGAATTCATTTAATATCCTAGTAAATAATAAATAGGAATCCATAAAACGTGTGATATATTCCATTTGTCCTACTTTCTTCCAGAGACGATGAGCATTCGTTGTTATTCTACAATATTACAGCTAGATATTTCATTTTTACAAATAGATAATTCATACTTTGCAATACAGACGATTATGATATTGAAATTAAAATTACCTTTTACCTGATAAATATGGTGTAACTATTTTTATTTATTTTATATTTCAAACTCCTAAAAGAAAAGGTTAGATAACAAATTATTAAAATAATTTACAATGAGGTGTAGATAGTTGACCGTAGATTAATGATTGGAGAAGTTTGTCAGAGGGTGCGGTCAGCAAAGAACAACATAAATAAACAAAACCATATTTATTTATTTTATGCCGACGTTTCGACCTGAGTTTCAGGTCTTCATCAGGGCTATAGAACAAAAGAGATAACAACAAGCTTCACGACATCATTCTGTTTCAACTTTCGCAATGTTTGTCAAAATTTTGTATATTTTCTTTTTTTTACAACCTCACAAGATTCATTTTCATATTTATTAGATAAATTTCTATTTCAAAGAAGAATTATTTTATTTAAAAGTAATCAAGTTGAAATTAAAAAAAATAAATTCTTGCAATAATAATTTTACTTTTCAATAAATTTTAATTTTTAGACAGTGAAATTTGTAGTTGATCTAATATACTGACTGTACCCGCCAAGCTATTTTGTATTTGATCTAATATACTGAGTATGTACCCGCCAAGCGATTTTGTAGTTGATCTAATATACTGACTATGTACCCGCCAAGCGATTTTGTATTTGATCTAATATACTGACTATGTACCCGCCAAGGGATTTTGTATTTGATCTAATATACTGACTATGTACCCGCCAAGCGATTTTGTAGTTGATCTAATATGCTGACTATGTACCCTAAGATATAGAGATAACATGTTGTTATATCTTTTGTTCTATAGACCTGAAACTAAGGTCGAAACGTCGGCATAAAATAAATTAATGTGGTTTTGTTTATTTATGTTGTTCTTTGCTGACCGCACCCCCCCCGACAAACTTCTCCAATTAAAAAGTAATTTACATATTTATAGTATACTAGGCTGGGTCCGTTTACTAGAGTGCTCCATTCTAAGGAATGTCTGAGCAGATGGAGAAGTTTAAACTGTTATTTAATGTTTTTAAACAATTTTAAAGAGTTTGGGAACACTTTATTTTTCATTTAGCGTAAATATTTCTTACGAATATAGTTCATAATTTAAAATTTTCATTTATACATTACATAGAAGAGTTAATAATTATTAGATTTCAAAAAGTTAATTCGATATTTTGAGCAGTGAGGATTCATTACTATTCGCCTTCATTGAATAACAAAAAAAAAAAAAAAAATCGCTTCGCGGGTACATAGTCAATATACTGACTATGTACCCGCGAAGCGATTTTTACATAGTCAGTATATTAGATCAAATACAAAATAGCTTGGCGGGTACAGTCAGTATATTAGATCAACTACAAAATCGCTAGGCGGGTACATAGTCAGGATATTAGATCAAACACAAAATCTCTTGGCGGATATATAGTTAGTATATTAGATCAACTACAAAATCGCTAGGTGGGTACATAGTCAGTATATTAGATCAACTACAAAATCGCTAGGCGGGTACATAGTCAGGATATTAGATCAAACACAAAATCTCTTGGCGGATATATAGTTAGTATATTAGATCAACTACAAAATCGCTAGGTGGGTACATAGTCAGTATATTAGATCACATACAAAATCGCTTGGCGGGTACATAGTCAGTATATTAGATCAAATACAAAATTTCACTGCCTAAAAATTAAAATGTATTGAAAAGTAAAATTATTATTGCAAGAATTTTATTTTTTTAATTTTAATTTGATTACTTTTAAATAAAATAATTCGTCTTTGAAATGAAAATTTGTCTAATAAATATGAAAATGAATCTTGTGTGAGGTTGTAAAAAAAAAATATACAAAATTTTTACAAACATAATGGAAGTTGAAACATAATGATGTCGTGAAGCTTGAGGACACGTGTTTAGTTAATGTTGATGGGTTGCCTGCCCTTATTTAACACGTCCCTAAGGAAATTAATTAACCTAAATTTATGATCAGTTTGGTATAAGAGCCATTTATGGAAAACGTAATGAGATAATTAATGAAAGAAAGGATTTTACGCATTAGTGGTTTTGGTGGTGATGCAAATATCCCTTACCAGTAAGCACTTGACAGCCTGATGTGATGTACTGAATGGTCTCCGCTGATGCTCTACAGAGCCGACATGATTCTGTAATGGTTTCTCAACATATATAGTGCCTTTAGGTTCTAGTAGTTATGACCAGGTACCGAATAGCGAAACGAAATACTTCTATTTCAGGAACTATAGTACCTCTACGAAGCCACATTAGAGACGCATCCATATCTAATCCCACTTCCGACAAACTGTGATAAATCTTCCATGTACTTCTTTCGATCTACACTTATCAAGCAGGAGTTCCTGATTTACTGCTGAGGAATGATTTTCACCGAGAATGTTAAAGGCAGTGTAACTAACCGCTGTCAAATACCGCAATAGTTGAGATGAATATTATTGTGATTACTTTAATAAAAAACCAGGGAATTTATAGTTATTTTTTAATTTTAAGGCCACTTCTAAGCCTCAAGGTAACACATGAAAACATACGACTTAGTAAATGAATACCAACTTACGACAAACTGTTCAAAGATAATATTCTTATAGATACCATAAAAATCAAAATAATAAATAGTAAAAACTCAGATGATAGAAAAGACTTTTTCTCCCCTGATATGTCGTTTTTAGCTTAATGTTAAACGCCCGTCAATTTCCTGATTGTCAGTTATGTGTCAGTTATGTATCTGATATGCACTTGTATAGTGACTGTTCATAGATATAAAGGTGATAAATAAATTTCTAAATAACGAAAATCAAAAATTTTTTTTAATACAAATTTCATTTTGAATCATTCTTTGGAGAACAATTTTTTTTTTTTTTGCAGTTTTGAGCAAGACAAAAGCAAGTACTCCTATAACAAAATGGAACTGATTGAGAGTACAAAAAACAACACATTAAGTATAGATAAAAGAAATATTAAACAACCGATACAGATTATGAACTTGGTAAAAGTGTACCTGAAAAATTCCCTCCCACAGAGCCGGTAACTCAAGCTAAGTGTTTTCAGGACAGATGGGCCCGATCAGAATTCTCAGGCGGTTTCAGGTAAAATGTATTACTAACCTCAATGCCTCTTTCCAAGATAGCAGCCCTCTTTTAAAACCATTACCTCACTTTACTTTAGTTCTTAATGCTGGAAAACGTTTTAAAAATATAAAGGAACAAATAAAAGGAAGTTGTATTAAGTGTTTAATTAATGTCCAGTAAAAATAAATTATCTTCAAAAAGACTAAGTGACTGTCTAATATCACTTATAACATTCATTTATAGCAAGGTAGTATCCGGTAAATGAAAGAGAATTTTGATATAATTTATTGTTTATTGTCTTATTCTACATGTTTTAATTCTAGTTATATTTAATGTTCAAGCTCATTCGTCCTTTATTTCAAAAGTGAACCCCAATGTAGATTAACAAATTTTTAAGAACATAAAAAGTATATTTTTTAAACCACGAGAAATATAAAAACATTTTTTTTTTTTTTATAATCGAACTTTATATATCGATATTACAATCTGCCACATCGTTGTGGGCAATAGGTAATAGTGATTAATGATCACTTTCTTACTAAAATAAAATCTCTTTTAAAATATATACAAACAGAAGGATAAATAAAATGAACATAATCAAGGTATGTGTATGAAAATAAAATAAAATAATGATAAAAATAAAAGAATCTCTAGTCACATTTACACAACCGACCTGAGGCTGGATGGATCCTGAAGTACTCATCGAACACACTGGGTTGACTCAAGGTTACAGTAACAAGGTAAATAATTATCATTCACAGCATAATTCAAACCCGGGTGCTCAGAGTTTGCACTATTTACTTTTTTCATTATTATTCAAGTCCCTTTAAGAAAAGAAAATAACTATACCATCGGATTCTCTGTTTTTTTTTTGTTTTGTTTTTATATCAATATCTAAAAAAAAATCGGTTTAGAAATAAGCGACCCATTTGTTGTTTTATTATTATTAAAAAAATATTAAAAATAAAATAAATCGGAGTATTATGTCGTAAAAGAAAAAAAAAAACAGTGGCACCAGAAAAAGTTCAAGGAAATGTCGCAATGGGGGAAACAATTACTTGAATCTTAAGATATTCGAAAAGAAAAAACATTTTTTTAAGTACTCTCCACAGTATGAAATAGATTTCCCTCCACAATTCAAACATCGGTGACTAACTACTTTTCTTTTTCTTTTTTAGTGAACCAAAAATTAAATAAATTCAAATTAATGTTTTTCACACAGCTAACTTAGCCTTAGCTACTTGCTCTCGTAAGCTACAAAAGTAGAGACCCCGTTGTTAAGTTATTAAAGAAGACCAGCTGTAAATAACACTTAAAGGAAATGCTCGAATATGCTTTTATATGATTGAGGATCCTTACAAATGGAGAACATACAATGTTGTCAATGAGTTTCCACACATTGTAGAGAACCTGGAGAGAGAGAGGGGTGGGGGTAAATAAGCATTCGAATTTCGATATAATTTTCATAGTTAAATTTTTTTTTAAATGGTTGAATGACATGAGAAATATCAGTTGCCATTGCGATGACCAACCATACTGAAAACAGTAATAAATACATAATCTAATATTATTAAAATATTTTAAATTTAATTTATTATAATTTTCATTCTACTAATTACTACAACAAATATAATTACTACAGCAGCTTAAGTATTAATCATAAACAGCCTCAAAAATCAAATAGTGCTATCTAAAAAATTTAAATGTATACCTTCAAAGTTTAATTATTATAAACATAATGCAGCAATTTTTTTATCATTGTGAAATACTGTGTTTTTAAGTAATTATCATAACATATATAAATAACGTAATAACTCCATAAAAGAGAAAATTGATTACTTTATCAAAAAGTTAAGAATTCAGAATTATAAATCACTATATATTTTTATACATAACACATAATACATATTATAACCTCATTTTAAAAGATGACAAATCGAACAAATAGATATATAAAAAAAAAACAAGCGGATCGAAAGATATATTCATTCTGTTTTTCGCAGGAAGATTACGTCCCTATATGTCTATAAGGTAAGGTTACGTGAAACTGGAAGTTGAAGATGCCATTCACCATTCAATAATTAAAACATCGAGTATTAATTTATAATAAACGATAAAACAGAACTTGTTTATCAAATTCATTACAACTAATTAATATGGAGAATCAGTTTTTAACACACTTTTCGAAGACGACATAAGAAGAATTATCCTCTTGGTTCTTGAATGGTTCTTTTTTTTTTTTTTTTTGGGGGGGGAAAACTATATACCTACTTCAGCCTATTCAGCTTCTGTTCATAGAAACAATACGAAATTGAACTATTTTATGTACCATATATATTTTTTTCTTCTCTCATCTTAAATTTTAAATCAAACCACAAGATCCTAAACCTTTGGGTACTCACGCTGGTAGTCCCAGGCATCCTCTGCAGTCTGCGGGGGTTCGGGAGGTGGTACCACTTCCCCGACAACAGCCTTACCCCCAGTCATGAGCATCACTGGGGGCGGCGTGTGACGGGGTTGCTGCGCGCGTCATTCCTGACGTCACTCGGAGGGTAGAATGGCAAGTTCATGGTGAGTATTTTATCACACCTTCTCAAATCCCTTCTAAATACGAGACTGAATTACAATTCTAAATTAACATATACAAGGACGAAGGAGAAATGCTATTCAAAATAACACTAAAACGAAAATGTTGAAGGGAGGGAGCTAAAATGGTTTGCTAAACATGAAAATAGAAGCCTACAATATAAAAATATATATCTAAAATAGTTAAAAATATATTTTTCCTTAGCAGCTTTAGATTGCAATTCCATAAAATATTCAGAGAAATTATTAGGAAAAAACCTTACTTTTTAAAGAAAAAAAATCTAGACTATAAAAGGCAGAACTAAAATAAAATTATAAGTGTTAGTAATATTAAATAGTAATTATAATTTTTTATTACAGTTAAATATAAATTTTATTAATAGAAAATGTGAATTGATTTAATTTTGAACAAATTATTATTAATAGAAAAAGTGAATTGATTTAATTTTTATGTTAAAATAAAACATTAACTATGGAAATAAATAGTTAAAATCTACAAAAAAAATACAAACAAACTCAATGATTTAAGTAATAAAAATAGGAAATATTCTCTTATTCAATTAATTTATGAATTCTTTTCCTTTATTACCACCAAACTTAAATCATTGAAGGTCTACATATGCAAAAATATATAATTTATATTGTGTGTAAAGATTGTTAATTGATGACTACAGGAAAAAAAAATAAAAACGAAGTATCTGACTTTTTCCTTAATATTCAAGAGTATAAAATTTATCTGGGTACCATCTGTTCTTTACACTTCAGGCGTAATCTCTAAGAACGAGATTAATTTTGAGACGTTTAAATTTTTATTGTCGTGTTCATTATGCCATAATGCCTGGCAACCCATTGTTAGACATTTAAAAAAACTATCAAGTTACCTCATTTTTCTCTACAGTCTTCAATTATTTTGTTCTTATTGTTATTGTATACACCTGTTTAATTAAAATAAGAGATGATATAACTACCTCCATCTATTTATTTTTGTACTTTTGTAATTGCAAAATTTTAGATACATAGAATATTATTTTATAATAGTTATGTATATTGAAGTTAAATTCTTTCCCAATATAATACCGTAAATTATGGGCTCCTATCCTTTTTGATATGCGGAATGGTGCAAATTAATAAGCTGATTGCGATTTAATTAACTAGGGATTCAATAAGAGAATAATAATTAACAATATGACTTAAAACAAAAAATATTGATATTTTATACATTTTTTTTTTACTTTTTACAAAATTAACTTTAGTTATACATATTATGATTTTAAGAAAAACATAGTACTTTAAGAAGTGATCACCTGGGCGGTTGAAGTCAATGCCTTGTGAATGTAAGAATTTAACATACCAGTTGGCCGTGAACTTTAATTCAAAAGACTGGGAATAATTTTTCTAAATGAAAAATAAGTTTAATTTACAAGGACCAATAATTTTTTTTAATGTTTTGTTAGCCAAATTATCAAAAGTTAATAAACATATATAAATATCAGAGTTTTCAATACAATTCGTATAATTTGAATACAATATCCACAATGCTTACCGTTATATTACAAACAAAAGGCTTTTAAAATTCCACCTTGACCAGAAAAAGTATAAATCATATTCATCATTATGTCTTGGCCATAAAAACCAGTTATTTCGAAACATGATGTCTTAATCAGTTGGTGATAATCCTCTAAGAGATCTTACAAGAATAAGGCTTCAAAATTTAACAATATTAACATTATCAAAGTATACTTCAATCAGAAGAAGATAAAAAGGAGGGGTGATGAAAACTGAAAAACCTAACTTAAATTATATGTTTTTGGATCCTTTAAAATAAAAGACACAATAAAAAAAATCAATGTTCTTTTCTTACTAATTTTTAAGTAACCCTAATACCGCTAAGTTAAAATTATTTCAGAATAATGCATTTTCTTTTTAACTATTGTACTAGAGATGATATAGACAGTCTAAGCATAGTTGTTAAACAATAACTTAAGAAATATTAAAACTCTTATTATTATCTTATACATATTTTTTTTTATTTAGTTGTGAAAATTAATTGAATTGTTTTTAATTGAACTCTTGCTAAATATTTCTCAAACGTGCAGTTCATATGAGAAAAGCACTAAATTTTAATGAAACGTGTTATCTAACATTCAGGCTAATTCTAATTATTAAAAATGTTTTTCTTACTATGTTAAGTCCGTGAGGATATATTTTATTAACAAGGTCTGTCAACATATTAAATTAACAGCGTTCGTCCTAATTTATAGTTGGTTTTAAAACTTAAAATATAATCTTTGCCTTTCTTTCTATTCTATAATGCATACTGGCAACAAAATCATTTGTTTTTAATCTAATCGTGAACTTCGTATTTTTTTCCTGAGAAAATGTCCGAAAGGTCCACAAGTTGACATTGGAACTAACATATACCTGCTATTGGAGTGGTAACAAAATGAATTAAATTATAAATAATTAAACAAGAAAAATATTCTTTAATTGTAACGGGTAAAGTATTTTGTAGTTTTTGGTAATTATTAGACATTTTTTTCACAAAACTGTCAAGTGCATCCTTTCTAATAAGAAATAAACTGAAAGGCAAAATAATTTTTAATGTGACGTTTTAACACAATATTTTGTATTGTACGCACATTATAACACAACATTTTTAATTAATGATGATACGCAATTGACAAAATACCATGAACTTCGTCAAAAGGAATGCTGATAATGCTACTTGATAGAAATTCATAATATCCTATACCGAACAAGTGATATTTGATGTTTCTGATCCAGAATTGAAAAAAAAAAAAAAATGCTTTCATCGCAGTGAAAAGCCATTATCCTTTGGATTGACCTTTTTCAAAAGGTTTCTGCCGTAAAACATTTCCGATTTAGGAACCGTTACTTCTCCATCTTAGGCAAACTGAGGTATTAACTCACCGGAGAGCTCTTTGTCAGAAGATTTTTCGCGTCATCCTCGTATGAGCTTTAAGAATAGAAAAGATATTATCCATGCTTATTCCGAATAAGCCTAAAATTCAAATGAATGCACCATCTTTAATAAAATTTTCAATATAAATAAATCTTTTTTATTTGTTTTGATCCCAACCTCAAAAGAACATCTAATTCGAAAAATATTAAAATTAATCTAAACTTTTTATAACTTTACCATCCTCACAAAATATGTTGGAAATCTCTCACAGATTTCCATCTTGTAATAATAAATTCAAGAAAAATTCCTGTTTCTGAATCAGTTATTTTTTATACATATATTTTTTATTTTTGGATGGTAAAAAATAGATATAGAACTGTGCAATAAATGATTCACACTTATGCAACACCTTATGAAAGAGACGAGTAAATAACAAGGTCTACGCAGAGCAAGGTTACCAGCACCACCTACAGTAACCAGTTACATGTTACGTTATTTTTATATATTGCTTTTTATCTGAACATGAATTTATATATTTATAACAAAAGAAAAAAGCGAAAATCTCTTTTTTTTCCTTATATGATTAAAACCTTTTTTTTTACTTCAATATTTTTGTGATATATTTATTATTTATAATTATAAACAAAAATGAGATAATCATAACTTAAAGTCTAAGTAAGTTTTACAAATAAAGTAAGTTTTACAAATAAAGTAAGTTTTACTATATGTGTTTATCATTATTGATTGTACCCGGCCATCTTTATCTCAAATTGAATCTACAGTCAACCCTATAAGCCATTTATATATAATTTATTAACTACCTAGATGTTTGGAAGATTGATAGAAAGAAAAACTATCCCGCTATTTTCGTTATTTTCTTGACCATCACTAATAATATTACATTACTTCGATATTAGTGTTTTATTAAATATTACCGCATGAGTACTCAATAATTTTCGTTTAATATTTTATGGAAATTGTCAAAGACGATTTTTGAAATTTCAGCCAGTAAAAGAAAAGTTATCTTCAGAAAAGATTTAACAAAAAGTGATCTGTAATTTGTCATTATCTGCTCAAGCTCGAAGTGGATGGTATACTAACCACCCATATTTTTGCACATGGGTTTTTTTCTCAAACTAATACTATGGATAAAATATTTTTCGCGTTTAGTAAATTTATAAAATATACGTCAATAGTGATGTACAATCCCGTTGGCCCCTTTGAGACTATTGAAGTGGGATGTGCTATCTATTGTCTGTATTCATACGATATACCTGTATTCTCGAAACGTCGACTTGTTAATTTAATTACTAATCATTATATAGACTAAAGATCATTGTGTTGTAATCTTCCAATAATATTCTCCTTCTCTACAATATCTGTCACATTATGAAGAATGGAACTCACCAGAAAGAAAATCATAAAATGAAAAACACTTTCTCCATTATCAGAATAATTATCAACAATTAGTTTTCTTCACTGTACCAAGATGCGTTCATCATCACGACTTATTATGCAAATAACATCACGTAAGAACGTTTCGAATTGAATTTTTTTCAGGAAATGGTGCATTACGAGATAGAGGAAGATTACTCACTCGTCCGAGAGAGAATGAAGACGATAGCCCATCTCAGCAGTTATGTAACTTCACTACGTCCTCAGGATAGTAAAGAATAATTACGGTTATGATTCAGAAGATACGAACCTAAACAATATTTCTAAATAAGAAATATCTAGAAACTGAGGCAAATGATGGTTAGTAACAAATCCAGTTAAGTAGAGATGATATATCATTTTCATTGAGTAATACGCCCACTTTAAAGTTATATAACCCGGTTACAATTCCGTTTATCAACTATCGTTTTTCATTCTCAGACTGAGAGACTGAAAGGCTTTCTTTAAAATTATCCCCAAAGACGGAAGGCTGACATCACAACTTTCTAACAACCGGTAGGACACGCCTACAGGTAATGACGTTTCATCGAAAGGTTTATGAAACAACCGGTTCTGGCCAGGGGTGAAAAGTGAACTGGAATGTTTGCATATTAGAAACAATACAGATTAGGGTTGTGTGAAATTACGCAAAACAATACGTGATCACTGCTCGCATCACGCCCAACATTCCTGAAACAGATTTGTTAGCCTTGTCTTGATTTGCAAGACATGTCAGTTCAAGGTTTCTTTTAAAATAATAGTGTAAGAATATTCAGTCTTAATACCTGAAACATTAGTTTACATCAACTTCATTCACGCTGTGATTCCACAAGCGTATTAACATTAAGAATTGAATATTAATTTGAAAAACTAATAAATAAAATCTCATGTAAACTGGAAAAAGTAATAGTAGTACTTGAAATTTTTTAAATTATAAACAAAAACTTAAGCCCGAATGGATTTATGTAATAGTTAATAACTATTTATATAGCTCAGTCATATTTTCAACTGCCAAGAGTAGGTATAAACATAAAAACTAGTAAGTTTTATTTTTCTCTCTAATAAAAACTACGCCTTCAAAAGCTGATAGTGGTTGCTAACAATCGAACATAAACATGAAATAAGGAACAGATATTTTTTTGCAAAATCTTTATATATGTTTTTATACAATGGAATAATATATGCATTAAAAGCCCAAGGTTTTATCTACATCTATGCATAGCAAGGCTGCGGTTTGGGTTTTTGTTGCAAAATGGGAATCCTAGAATGAAATATGCATATTGATTATGAAACAGAACATCACAAATATCAGTTGGTACATTATTGCATATCAAGGTTCAATTAATTACAAGTTTATAAACTGAGTTGTTTGTCATTGGCTGCAGATCTATTAAGCTCCTATATTAAGTTTAAATATTTAATGTCTTTAAATAGAGTCAATAATTCACATAATCAATCTAGGATTTTGTGTGTAATAGAAAAAATCCATAACCATGTTTACTTACTCGGAGGTCCATAATTCATTTTTTAATATCGGTTCAAACAATATGTTAACATGGAGCATTATATGTTTAAACTTTTAATACTTCATATTAATATTTTAATATAAAGTTTAAATACGGAAATAGTATGTAAATGTAAAGGAAAGTGAGAATAGAAACCGTTGCATTTCTTATTTTATGTAAACGGAACATAAATGGTATGCAAGGGAAACGGAATGTATTGTGTGAATTGCATTTCACTAGCTTGAGGCTGCCTAAAGATATAAATTTCGAATTAAAATCATTGATTTGAGTAATATATAATCGTAATAATATACCGAAATAAATAATCATAAGTTGACTATTAACAACTAAGGATCATAAGGAGGGTTGCTATGTCGCAATTTAACGTAGTTTTGGATCTGATCTTAGAAAATTCAGGTGAAAAAAAAAGTTTGCTTAGAATTTGTGTATTTTAGCTGGGTCAAGTGTATTAATAAACTTTTTTTGGAGCTTAACTCCAGATCATAATATAAACCATTTTCTCCTTTAAGAGCTATGTTAAAGGAGTTAAATAAACAAAAATGATATTTATATATCTATATAGAGCGGTAACCTAATTAAACTATTTTATGACTAATGCCAGTTTTACCACGACATAGATGAATCCTAAAATATACTCAGAAAAGGAAATGTTTGGAAGACGAACCATGTCGATTTCGACGAGTTCTACCAACCACTACTAAATCATAACATATATCGACCATTTGATAAATTGACGACCCACAAATGAAATAAAATACACAAATACAATATTCACAAAATTAGGATAACTAATCGATCTTAATGAGAAACGACTATGGCATATAATCGATTCAACAATCTCACCTAACTTACCTTATACACATACTTATAGGACTTAATTCATCAGAAAAATTGAACAATCTAATTGTATCGCCAAATAAACAAAATGAGTTAGTCTTTGCCCAGATCCATATTAAAACCAAATTTGATGTTAACAATAAATTAGTGACGCGATCAGCATAGAAATAGAATGAAGCTACATCACACCAAGTACGATCGAAGTACAGGTATGGAAAAACCGAATTGTCTAAGATTTTCATAAGATTACTCGACAATGTATAATGTTCATAGTAAAAATTATAAGGTTAATTATAAAATAAAAATTATTATTAGTTATTACCTAATGGGGGATTTTAAAACAAAATCGTTTAATTTCTCAGGTCACACTTAGTAATTAAAGGACTACCGTTATGAGAGTTAAGACTTCAACAAGACAGCAATAGACAGCTAAATTAATCAAAAAGAAAATCCTTAGTATTTATAAAATAAATAAGAAATAATTTCTATTCATCAATTTTCATAAATAGTACACTCATTTTCATGGAATAGTAGCAGTGATGTATTCGGTGACAAATAAAGACCAAACAATTAGAGATATTACATCTCATGGCAGCAGACTAAACTTCTAAAAAACAGGTTGTTTAGAATACCTAATTTATGATAATCATTCTCAGAGCTGATATAAAAGTATACAAAACCTCTTGCTAAGATAATAAATTTAAAAAAAAAAAATATATATATATAATTCACTTTCATTGGAAGTTATGAATGAAATAGTGGCTCCGATCGAAAGGTGAATTGGGAAAAGAATGAACTGCGCAACTGTGAGACAATCAATAAACTGCTACGAGAGTTCAGTCACGTGCTAACGGTAAACAGTTCCTAGCCGTCCACCGTCCGCTCAGCCAATCACCTTCGGTTTGAATTTACGCCTCCTTTGGAGTAATTAAACGACTCGTTAAGCAATTTGGTTTGTGGATGTTCCGTAATAGAGAGAGAGAGAGA